>NC_136958.1:6711659-6756659 GCF_032717465.1 Coenobita brevimanus | reverse complement strand
ACACCACTCCGACAGGGACAGGGTGGTGGTGGAGGGAGGGGGGAGGGGGGTAGTAGTGGTGGGGGTGGTGTGGTAGTGGTGGAGGTGGCGGTGGTGGTGGTGGGGAATCCGAAAGCTTTTATCGGATATACCCACGTTCCAGCAAGATATCCGGTTAGGGTGGAGGTGTGTCTCGGACCCCGCAAAAGTATCTCAGGGTGTGGATAGTGTAGGGTGTGAAGAATTCTAGGGTGTGGAGTATTCAGGGTGTAAGTACTGTTAGGTGTGGAGTATTGTATGGTGTGGGGTATTGAAGGGTGTGGGGTATTGAAGGGTGTGGGGTATTGTAGGGTGTGGGGTACTGTAGGGTGTGGGGTATTGTAGGGTGTGGGGTATTGAAGGGTGTGGGGTATTGAAGGGTGTGGGGTATTGTAGGGTGTGTTTCTCCTAGTTCCCCTTGAGGATAACCTAATCTCCTTACTTTCTCCATGCTTAGGAAATGAGTCTGACTTAGTATATACATAATCATGATATTGGATTGCGCTTAATATTCTATCTCTCTCTCTCTCTCTCTCTCTCTCTCTCTCTCTCTCTCTCTACTCCACCATAAAACCCCATTCTGCCACCTCACACCACCCCACTACACCCAACCACTACAACACCCTACTACACAGCCTCGCCACACAGCACCTTAACTTCACCATCCCTACACACATTCCCCTCTACCTCACTACACCTTATTTCACGATGCTAAACCTCACCCCATCCCATATACCCCCACACCACAACACATACCCCATCCCACAAACCCCCACACCACACCACATACCCCATCCCATAAACCCCCACACCACACCACACACCACCACACCCAACCCCACACACTCCGCCACACCCAGCCTCCCTCACCTCCAGAAACTTGGGCGCAACACCATCTCCATTTCAATTTAAATTTCCAACATATTTCTGTCAGTGGCTCTGCTAAAGGATTATTCGAATTAAATTTTTCTTTGCCTCCCCAAATATTCAAATTCTTTCCTGGCGCTTGCAACTTTTCTTTTTTTCTTTTTTTTACGAAACTGTGGCTCTGTTGCATAAATAAATAACACACCGCAATGTTTCGCTTAATCATTATTTGTTATCTCCGGGAATTTATTCGTGAAACAGAAAAGAAGAATTCAGCATTTTTCAGGCCTGGGTTATACACTAAATGCTGGCTGGGATGAAAGTTGCGTTTTTCTTCAACAATTCTGACAGAGTATTTTAGCGTCCCTGTTGTTTGTAACCTTGAACGCTCTCGCTCTCTCTCTCTCTCTCTCTCAATCTTTATATACCTACATTTACTCTCAAAACCTTGGCTCGCTCACTCCTTTTATATATTCATTTTAGTCCAAAAACCCTTTCTCTCTCTCTCTCTCTTTCAACCGTTATATACCTACATTTACTCTCAAAACCTTGGCGCTCTCTCTCTCTCTCTCTCTCTTTTACACCGAATCCTGCTGAGGCTAAGTCATTCCAACAAATGTACAGGTTTGGAAGGAATTACGGGCAAATTACCAAGTACATTCACCATTACTTTTATGTGAATTTAGAGTTATATATACCCAACGCTGAACCTGATACAAGGGAGCGTGTACTGGGTATTTCTGGTGTATTCTAGAAAATTTTAAGGGTATATTGGATAAAATTTTAGGAAGCTGTACCAGTATAAACAGGAACAATAAAAGGCACCTCACCTCCCTCTTTACGTAATCCTTCAAAAGTACCGCCCTGCACTCCTCTTACATAAAGGCAGGAGGTGTACCCTGCTAGGAAACCCTCTTTAATGTGTGTGATTTATATGGAAACAGACTGCACTCTTCTCGAAAAGACCTCTTGACACATTAGTTTTTATATCTACCCCGTATCACTGTCAGCAGAAAACACTTTATCAAGACTCTGAAAGTGTTATCCTGTGTGTCTAGACTATCTCGTTCCGTTATTTCAGTAATTATCAGAATCAGTTACATTCACCATCATCATAATTATCATCATCATCATCATAATTATCACCATCACCACAAGGCTGTGTTAGTCTCCTGCAAAACAACGTCCCTCAACGTCATCACACACACACACACACACACACACACACACACACACACACACACACACACCTTTCACCACCCTGACATACAGACGATCCATTGCAACAAGTGGAAATGGTGGGTGGGAGAGAGATAAAGGTTGGAGTTTGAATTCTTTATTTTCTTTAAGACAGAACCCATCACTTCTTGTTCAAACTCTCTGAAGACGGGTTGTGTGGAGCCTTAACCTTTACAGAAAATACAGAACTCAAGCTCTAACCGGTGTCTCTCTCTCCCTCCCTACGGACCCCCCCATCTCAACAAAATTAGGGCACCGGGTTGCCAGCCAACTTAAACACGCTGAGGACCAAGTTTGAGTCTCATGAAGGTCCCGACAGAATTCCGGTGGTTCAAGCGATTTAACATTCAAGCCAATCACTAAAAGTCTGGGCCGTAATCTGCCTTAGATTCCACACTCTTCACTTATTCCGGGAAGCAAGGAGAACCTATGTGTGACATTTTACTTAATGCTTACGAAATTATCACTCAGTAGTTTTGGGCTTACACACACACACACACACACACACACACACACACACACACACACACACACACACACACACAATCAAATGTGAGAGTATGTCATCAACACCATTATGTCTCAGGACGCTTCACTTTATTTTTGTTTTCTCTAGCATTAATGAACTTCGGGGGAGGGCAGCGAAATGGCAGGGGACAAGGCGACATGGAGGCGACTTTTTGTGGCCACCCCTTACGGGATTAAAGCGTCTGGCTCTAGATGGACAGACAGAAGAGATAGATAGATAGATAGATTAGGTGTTTTCTTGTGTGCTGGTGGGTAATGGACGGACGTCATTGCTTGCAAAACAAATGTATGCTAGCTACACAAAGAAACTAACGCATTTGCATAAGAGTTCAGTAACTATATATATATATCTATATATATCTATCTATCTATCTATATATATATATATATATATATATATAAGCTTTTAAAGTGACCGGCAACGACTCACGGAAAAGCACTAGCTGCTGCACTGCCTATCTCGCCTCAATAATTCCACATCCAAACCATTCCCAACAAGTAAGAATAAAGCTGCCTCACTAAACGTAAAGAAGAAAACGGACTTTTTAACACAACGGCATCTAACAATCTCTGTCTCTCTCTCTCTCTCACCCTTGACCTCGGAAAAAAGGGAGACAGACAGACGCAAACGAGCTGAGGATGGATCAGATTTTAATCCAATTACAGGGACAGGGCGTGGAGGCGACTGACGAGGAAGGGGACGAGTAGGGAGTGGGAGCTTATATATACCGAAGGAGGGAAGAGGCGCAACACGTCTCCTCTCTCTCTCTCTCTCTCTCTTTCTCTCTCTCTCTCTCTCAATTAGTACTGTGATTTTTTTCTCGTCCAGACCTATCCCTTTTGTTGGTGCTGAAATTCTCTCTCTCTCTCTCTCTCTCTCTCTCTCTACCCAATCCACCAGCCTTTTCTGCCGTTATGTTTTTTCCCCGTGAAGCGAACACACACGTACATGTTGCCTGATGACCAACAAGGCTCAAAGTCCAGAGTCAACACGGTAAACACGTACAGTACATGCAGGCTGGTGTGTGTGTGTGTGTGTGTGTGTGTGTGTGTGTGTGTGTGTGTGTGTGTGTGTGTGTGTGTGTGTGTGTGTGTTTTTATGTGACCGACTCTGGGTATAGGCTTCACAGCCTGCTTTCAGGGCCCAGTAGTCCTCCTACGTACCGCACACCTCTACATATCACCACTTCGGCGCTAACACCTACCGTCCATACTGAAAACATGCTAGGGCTGTCTCATACAGGACTGGTGTATTGGTATTAGCAGGGGTACTTTTACATATCAGCGGGTCTTCTGGTAGATCAGTAAAGTCTGACATTTATGAAATTCAAATCCTTAAACTGTTCCATTTGAACCCGAGTCCGTTAGGACTGCAGATCAACTCTCTACCGATTGAGTGTGTGTGTGTGTGTGTGTGTGTGTGTGTGTGTGTGTGTGTGTGTGTGTGTGTGTGTGTGTGTGTGTGTGTGTGTGTGTGTGTGTGTGTGTGTGTGTGTGAGAGAGAGAGAGAGAGAGAGAGAGAGAGAGAGAGAGAGAGAGAGAGAGCGGCGGCAGTGGCTGTGTTCCCATCAAGAAGTCATCCCACTGACAAGATCCCACGCTGGACCCTCACCGCCCTCTGCCAGACCATCTTTTTAAGTATTACCGCAGACCAAGCCCACGGTCCAGCTAAGGGCAAGAGGCTGGGCTGGTCTGGCTCAACTATGCTCTTTTCACCTTAACCTGGCCCAGATTTTCTACCCTCAGCAGCTTATTTCACGTAGCTCTGTCTGTATTTCCTGCTGCCTATGATCTCCAGTCTTTCAAACGCAGTGTGTCCAGGCATCTCAAAATGATCGGATCTTGAATTTGGCTCTCTATTGTATTTTGTTTTTCTCTTGGAGGGAACTGTTACTGCGGGCTCATGGCCTTTGGTTCCTTCTTCCTCGCATAAAAAAAAAAAAAAAAAAAAAGCTCAGTGGCAGAAAAGAAAAATGTTATGGCTTTACGTGATACAGATGGACAGACAGACAGACAGACACAGACAGATAGACAGCCAGATAGATAGACCGACCGACAGACAGAATGAAAGATAAATGTATAGGTACCATAGATAGACAGATAGGTATTAAGTCCGAGTGAATATATATAGTTGGAATTTAAAAGCCCATATAGATCTCTACCCATTTTTTTCACTTCTCATATATTTTTTTTTAAATCAAGTTTATATATACTACAAAAAATTAAGTCCACATAAAAAAAATATAATATCACTCGTAAATACCTCCACCCATTTAACACTATGTTGAGGGCACGTTATGGCCACTTAGGTGAGAGTCCAGGTGAGAATTTACACCTGCAATGTAAAGAATATCGATAGAAAGGCGGAGAGTTGGGGGAGGCACGCGGAGAGTTGGGTGGGGCAAGCGAAGAGTTGGGGGGTGGGGCAGGAGGAGAGTTGGGGAATGAGGCAGGAGGAGAGTTGGGGAGTGGGGCAGGAGGAGAGTTGGGGGGTGGGGCAGGAGGAGAGTTGGGGGGTGAGGCAGGAGGAGAGTTGGGTGGGAGGCGGAGAGTTGGGTGGTGTAGGCGGTGAGTTGGGCGGGTGGGGTAGGCAGAGTTGGGTCGGGAAGAGTGAGACAGAACGAAGGACTGCTGTAAGGTGCGTGTTTCTCTCTCTCTCTCTCTCTAACAAAAACAAGGCCAAAAAAGTTACCTCCATCCGACCCTCCCACAACTCCACACAGGGATGTATTAAAAATCGAGACAAAACTGCCACACACTGTATTTGTGGTGGTGCTGGCATTTTTGAACAACTCTGTATTTTGAGGCAATTTTTTGACACGCGGCTTCTTTACCCCCCGATGCCTGTCATTTCTGTGGGACATTACTGTGATATATACTGATTTCTGGTCCTTTTATTTTGGGGTGCCGTGGTTTTTGACGTGGGGTTTGGGTTAGTCGCGGTAGGGATGGAATGGGCTGGGCTGGGCTGGGCTGGGCTGGGCTGGGCAGGGCTGGACTGGACTGGACTGGACTAGATTGGATTGGACTGGACTAGATTGGATTGGACTGGACTAGATTGGTTTGGACTGGATTGGACTGGACTGGATTGGGTTGGGTTAGGCTGGACTGGATTGGATTGGAGTGTGCTGTGCTGTGTTTGTGTTCGGCTGGGTTCAGTAAATATGAGGTTGAATCAGTAGGCAGATGAGGCTGGATTGGGTAAGGTTGGATTGGGTAGGGTTGGATCAGTTTAGCTAAGGTGAGGTTTGGTTAACAAAGGATTAACTTGGCGACGTAGAACTGGGTTGGGTAAATAAAACTGGGCTGGGTGAGGTTTGGCTGGATGAGGTAAGGTAAGGTGAAGGGGGTTAAGCTTTGGTTAGGCTATCTTCCGTAAAGTACAGTATATGGTAAGCAATGTTACACTATTTTATAGCGAGAGTAAGGTTTACATGGCCTGAGAATGTTTACGAAAGGTCAAGCTAAACAATGTGAGGATAGTGTCTTCCGTCAATCATTACATCCATCCTGTATGCTAACAAGGGTAAGGATAACGTCACTGCCTCAACCAATCCATCAACATCTTTTACCCAACCAGTTTAACCCTCACCAGCTCTCACCACATAATCCACGGCGGCTTTCTTCACTCCGCTCAAGGGATGCGACAAAAAGGGGACCAGTCTTGCCGGACCGTCGTCAAAAAACACGGCCAACTTTTCCGGCACGCACCTCGAGGACAATTTAAGCCCCGTCAAACATAAACAGGCAATTAGCATGGGGTAAAATGTGTGACGTGTTCGCCTCTAATTACCCACCACAAATATTGGGGTTATTTTTCCTCGTTAATGTAAATAACTCAGGCTAATTTAATTACGCGCGTGTGTTAAGAGTCCCCTGGGCGGCCATCACCACCAGCAGCATGCGGCCACAACTCTGGGGCCAGTGGAAGGGTTGGTTTAGTTCACGGCTCATCTACACCTTCACCGACCACCACCACCCCTCCTACGCACACCCACTCAGTCCTCCACCCCTATTTACACCCCTCCCTCGGTTTCCCCTCAAATCGCTTCATTTTCGTAGACCTCTACTGTCCCCCTCTCCCCCACATAAGCACCCCCTCCCCTCATGGTCCCCAATCCACACACACACACACACACACACACACACACACACACACACACACACACACACACACACCCTCTGGCTCCCCTCAAATCCTCTTACCTCTCCGCCCTCCCCCTCCCCACCACACACTCTCCTCTCAGTCCGCCAGACCCTGCCTCCCACACACACACTTCGCCCTCACCCACAAAACACCCACACACCATTTCAATCTACACCAACGCACCCACTCTGTCAGATCACCCCCACACCCTCTCCGTCTACATCAACACACACTAACTTCAACCCACCAACCATACTCATCACCCACTACTTTCAACCACCCGCCCACACACTGTAATTCTCATCCACACACAATCACCAACATACCCTTATCATCCACACCCAACATACCCTTAGCATCCACCCAAAGACTCCGCTCATCCACACACACACCTTTAATCCCTGTAGTTGAATGAAGTCTATCTTATTTTACTTTTGCTACCTCCAGACGATTTTATTCAGCTTTAAGGAGAGTTCGAAAAGTCTCTACCAGATACTGAGCTGAGTGAAACCGTAGTGACAATAATGTGTTATCGTAGTGCAAACCAATACTCCTCACCCACTTCCCACACTCTCCCCCAACATTTCTCGCCCCTCCCGCCACCCTCCCTACACGCACATGCACTTGAAATTCACATACACACACACACACACACACACACACACACACACACACACACACACACACAGTCCTCAGATGTGGCACATGTCCGCAATGCACTCTCATGTTATTTTAGTTTTCATTTCTCAAAATTTTAATTCCTTCCCACCCAATTTAGGTTACAATAGCAGGAATACCGTTATTATTATTAGTATGATGATGGTGATGATAACAAGGAAGACGACAATGATGAGAAAATCGATTATCATGATGAAAAAGATGATGGAGTTAAAGGTGATGACAAATATGATGAATATGACGATAACGACGACGACGACGACGATGATGATAATGATGATGATGATGACTGACGATTGACGATGACGATGGTGGTGATGATGACGGTTAAAGCATCCACGTCCTCACCAAATGCAGCCACCCACACGGTCTGGCAGTCCGGCTTAGATTAAGTCCACGGAAACCGGCCACATCCTCCTCCTCCCACATTAAAAGTTCCTTCCAACATAACCACGGCGCTCGCTCTTAATTACACACACACACACACACACACACACACACACACACACACACACTCTCTCTCTCTCTCTCTCTCTCTCTCTCTCTCTCCACTTACCCAAAAGCTCACTTAAACACACTTTCCTACCCAAACATCTACCTCCCAACTTACCTACATCCAGCTACCTACCTACCCACCTACTCACACTTACCTACCTACAGTCCCTACCCACACTATTTGTGACGGAAAAATGGAAGGGAAGAGAAAATGAGGGAGGGGAAGATACAGAAGAGGGGATGGGAAGGATAGGGAGAGACAAAAGAGAAGGGATGGGAAAAGGGAGGGGACAGAAGAGAGAGGATGGGAAGGATGGGGAGAGACGAAAGAGGGAAAGGGAAGGAGTGGATGTGAGAGGGGAGTTGAGAGGGGATGTTGGTGGGGGAGTTGAGAGGGGTGAGGGGGGAAGGAATGGAATGGGAAGAAAAGAGGGGTGAGGAAGGAAGAAAAGGAATGGCATGGGAAGAGAAAAGGAACGGAAGAGGAGGGATCGAAAGTGAAGGGAAGAGATGAACGGAAGGTGGATAAGGCCGAAAAAAGAAGAGCGAGTGTGGAACTGTACAGGTGGAGTGGGGAATGAGAAGGGAAAGAGGAAGGAGGGGAGAGGAGGAAAGAGATTGTGGACCAACGGGAAGGACACAGTCGTAAAAAGGGGAAAGGGTGGGGAAGAGACGAGAGAGGAGGAAAGGAGGGGCACAGAATGGAAGAGAAGGGAGGGGTGGCAAAGAGTGAGGTGTATGAAGAGAAGATGATACAAGAGAAGGGTGCAAAGGGACACGAGAAAAAGGAAAATAACCCTAGCTCAAGGAAAGGGAAGTACAGGAAAAATACTGACGGGAGAGAAGAAAGAAATAGGTCAGGAGAGAAGAGCGAAACTGAGGAGGAGAATGAGGAGGAAAGAGACAACAAAGATGAATAGCAAGATGAAGGGAAAGAAAAAACAGGTTAAAAGAAATGAGGAAAGACGAAGGGGAAGAAGAGGAAAGAGGAAAAGAAAGAGGGAAGAGAAGAAGAAAGAGGGAAGAAGAGATGGAAGAGAAGAAGGAGGAGGAAAAAGAAGATAGAATATGAGAGGACAGGAGAAAGAAGAGAAGACGTAACACAAGGTAGAGATATTGATCTGGACCCGCTGGCTACTGTTTTCATAGGCAATCACTACAAGACCACTGGGAGGAGGAGGAGGAGGAGGAGGAGGAGGAGGAAAGGTGGGAAGAGAAAGGGGATGAGTGAAAAGGGGGAGAGGGAAGGGGTTGAAGGGGATGGGTGAAGAGAAAAGTTGATGGAGGAAGAAAAGGAAAAGGGATGGAGAAAGAGAGAGAGAGAGAGAGAGAGAGAGAGAGAGGAGTATGGGGGTGGCTAAACAGAGTGAGTTGGGCGAGAAAAAGAAAAAATGTTGCGAGGGAGTGAAATACCTGGTGAGGAGGGGAGGGGGGAGGGGAGGGAGGGGATGTCAGGGGATTTGGGGAGGGGAAAGAGGAGAAAAAACGAGGGGAGAATGAGAGATGAGGGAAAGGGGGAGGAGGGGGGGGATAAGAGAGAGGGGGAGGAAAGAAAATAGAAAAATAGGAAAGGTATAAAACGGGGGAGGGGGAGAAGAAAAACCGAGAAGCCGGGAAAAAGGGAGAAAAAAAGGGAGAATGAGGAACGGGTGATGAAGAAGGGGAAAGGGATGCAAGTGATGGGTAAGGGTGAGAAGTTGGGTGAGGGCGAGGGAGGGGTCGGGGTGAAGGAATGAGGTGTGACGATGAGGGAGGAATGAGGAGTGGGGATGAAGGAGAAATGAGAGGTGGGTGTGGGAAATGAAGAGGTGCGTGGAGTGGGGGACAGAGAGCAGCGTTGGGTGGGGGGAGGGGAGAAGGTTAATGTGGAGGTGAGAGAAAGTGAGGGATGGGGTAAAGAGGCAAGGAGAAGGTGGGGATAAAAGAGGGGTTAGGGAAGAGGCAAGAGGAAGGAGTAGATAAGAGTTAGGAAGGATGGAGGTGGCTGAAATGGGGCGAGGGTGAGGCATGGCAGGGTAATATCAAGGCAGCTGGAGCAGGGGTGTAGGTGAGGCAAGGGGAGAGGAGAAGGAAGGAGGGGGGGGGGTTAGAGATGAAACAGGGAAGAGACAGGAGGCAGGGTGGGGCAGGACAGTGTAACATGAAGGCCGGTGTGGCAGGGGGAAGTAAAACTGAGGCAGGATATGGCAAGGCAGGGGGGTTACCATGAGGCAGGGAGTAACAGTCGAGGCAGGGTGAGACAGGGGGTAACAGATGAGGCAGGGTAACTCAGGGATGAGGTAGGACAGGGTAACATGAAGGCAGATGTGGCAGGGAGGGGGAGGAAATGGGGCAGGGTACAGGAGGACAAGGGTTACAATGAGGCAAGGTGGAAAAAGACGAGGCCGGATGAGCGAGGGGATAGCAGACGAGGCAGGGTGAGGCAGGACAGGGTAATGTGAAGGCAGGCGTGGCAGGGAGGGGGGAAAATGAGCGCAAAGTATGATGGATGATGGGACCCCCGGAGTAAAATAGCACAGTCCAGGTAAGAGCCGCTTGCAGGATTAAGTCTGGTAGCACTGCACGGAAATCCAGGCATCCTCAGCACCTGGCTAATCTTTCATCATCACTTAGGCTAATCTTCAATCTTAATCCTAACCTTCTTCCTCCTCTTGTGCTAATCTTAAAGCTTTATCTCTTAAATTTTCCTATTCTTCTTCTTCTTCTAACTTCTGCTAATCTCTCTCTCTCTCTCTCTCTCTCTCTCTCTCTCTCTCTTATCCATTTCATTACACACACAAAAAAAAGCAACAACTCAATCTTGCTAGTCTTTAAAGTAATTTAACTCCCAGAATCTAAGTTTTTTCACCAATAAATACTATAATAGTAAGTAAAATATCCACAGTTATAATTCTTCTTAATCTTACTCGTCGCTACAATAATCTTCCTATGCTACTTCCCAATCATAAGACTGTCAAAATTAACATATCACCACTTTGTGTATCTTCCTATAAGTCTTCATTAGTTTTACTTATTATTATCATCATCATCATCATCATCATTATTATTATTATTATTATTATTATTATTATTATTATGACACCGGTGTTTTAATTAACCACTTCATATTATATAACCCGTTTCAAGAAGAAGCGTTTTCAGTCTAAGTCGAAGTCTATTCCTTAAAAACACAACTAATCCTCAGAACTTTCTTTCTCTCTCTCTCTCTCTCTCTCTCTCTCTCTCTCTCTCTCTCTCTCTCTCTCTCTCTCTCTCACACACACACACACACACACACACACACATACAAAATCCACTCGGGCCGCAGACTATGAATATCGTCCTACTATCGTCCCAATTTTAATCACATTTACCTAAGTTGTCGCTGAAACAAGGCACGGAAAAAAAAAGGAAATGGGAAATAGAAGACGGAAAAAAGAAAATTGGAAACTGGTAGCCAAGTATTTAAATTCTAACACCGGGGTTCTTGAAGTTAAAGCCGCCCTGTTGAGAGAGAGAGAGAGAGAGAGAGAGAGAGAGAGAGAGAGAGAGAGCGGATGGGGAGGTAAGGGTAGGCAGGCAAAGAATCCAGCCCGAAATTTGAGAGCCAAATCAAATGAACGAGTTTGCAAGGAGAGGTGGGGTGGGCGTGGGTGCAATAGGAGTGGTGGAGAGGGATGGATTGACGTGGTAGGGTGGATAAGGCGAATAGACTAATGTGGAAAGGGTCGCTTTGGAAAGAATGGGGATGGAATGAAAGGAAGAATGAGCAAAACATGAGTGTGGTGGTAGAGTGAGGGGATGTAGGTGCAATAGGAGTGGTTGAGTGGGTTGGACTGACGTGGTTCGGTGGATAAGAAGAATGGATTGACTGGGTTGGGTCGTGCTGAGGTAATGAGTGGCTAGGAAAGAATGAGGATGACTGAAAGTATGAGAAAAAAAAAGGAAGTGGGCGCAATAGGAGTGAGGAAGAGGAGTGAATTGACGTGGATGGGTGGGTAAGAAGAATGTATTGACGTGGTTGGGTCGTGGTGAAGTAATGAGTGGTTAGGGAAGAATGTGGATCGAATTAAAAGTGTGCCTGGTGGAAGAATGAACAAAGAATGAACAAGTGTGCAGGTAAAGGGAGTGTACGTGAGAGCACCTGATTTGGTTAAGAGGGGTGGTTTTACGTGGTTGAGTGGCAAAAAACAATGGCTTGAGGTGGTTCTCGTCAAAAAGAACGCTGTGTAAATGAGAGGTTAGCAGGGGGAAGGTATGTTGATGGGGAAATGATTATTAAATGAACAGTGTGCATGCAAAGTGGAGTGTTTCGGAGGAATGGAATGACTTGGCTTGGTTATAGGAAAGACTGAGGAAATGAGAGGTTAGCAAAGAAAATATGCTGATGAGGGAACGGAGGTAAAATACAGAATGTGCAGGCGAAATGGAACTGTCAAAAAGAATAGACTGGTGTGGACTGGCCAAGGGAAGGACAGATGAAATTGCAGGACAGAAAGGAGAGTTTGCTGATGGGAGAATGATGCATGATGAAGAATGAGGAAAGAATGAGCGAGTGTGCAATAAAAGTGAAGGGGGGTGGGAGCAACAAGGGTGGTAAAAAAAAAAAAAAGTGTACTGGGGTGGCTGGGTTTAGCGAAATAAAGGATTGAGAGGGAGGAATGAGAGGATTATGAACGAATGAGAAAGGCGAAGTAAATGAAAGATGGAAGCTTGGAGAGGTAGACGGGAGTGGTGCGACGTTGTGATGGAGGGCTTGGAGGCATTTCGTTCAGGCCACTATGGATGAACTCTGACATTTGGTGTTCTGGCGGCAGATATCTTCAGAGCCACATCACGAATAATTCTGAAACTCTCCTCTAATATTCCTACGTTCCGAGTGACCATTACCACATTTTTTCGTTCGCGATATCAAGGCTTTTGAGGATGAATTTGACAGAGACAGGGCGACATGAAGGCGATTTGTTTGTGGTCATCCCTAAGGAACTGAGGCGTTTGGCAACAGACAGATGGGTAAACAGATAACTGACGGCACAGGTAGAAAGATGTAAGCGTGTGACAAAAAAATAAAAGGTGCAACCGATCCTTCCCACGCTGCAGTAATATTTGGGCCAAGATGTCGATGGTACGGAATTCCCAGCTGTATAACTTTTGCACACACTGTGGCACATAATACAGAGCCGTATGACTGGTGGCAGAGAAACTACTGGTGGATATTTACCTTCTGAAAATGGACTGTGACAAAGACTTTAGTATACTGTGACCTTATAGAAGGCAACTGTGACAGAGATTGAGCGATGTGATCCAGATGGCATGACGAGAGAGAGAGAGAGAGAGAGAGAGAGAGAGAGGAACCACCTACTATTAACTAACCCATCGCTTCCCCCACCTGTGCATGACTTCATTTCCCCTTGTTACCGACTCCCTTCCCCTGTGCCTGACGTCCCCTCTCCCTTTGCATGATCCCTCTCCCCTGTTCATGACTCATCTCTTCCCGTGCCTGACTTTCCATTACAGTGCATGATTTCACCTTTAGCCTATGTGCATGATTCACCCCCAATGTTTCTAGTATTCCATCCCTAGTGCATGATTCCTCTTTCCTCTATACTTTTCTTTACCTCCTCTCTGCATGACTGTCCTTCTCTCTCTGCCATCTTTCCCTCCCTCTCTCTGCATCTTTCCCTCCCCCCCCCACTCTCTCTCTCTCTACATCCCCCCCCACCCTCTCCCTACATCTATCTCTGCCTCATTCTCTCCATCATTCTCTCTTTCTCTGCATATGTTCCTTCATCTCTCTGCATCTTTCCCTCTTTCTGCATCTCTCCCTCCCTCCATGCATTTTTTCTTTCACCCTGCGCATGACTTTCTCCCCCTGTGCACAACTCCCCTCCCCTTTCCATGACACACCTCTCCCCTTATACCTGACACCTCCTCATCTTATACATAGCTCCTCATCCCTCGTGCATGACTCATCCCTCCCCTGTGCATGACCGTTCGTGTGCGTGACCTCCCCCTCCCTCAGTCCATGCTTCTATTTACCCAGCGTCCATGGTCTCACAGGCTGCATGACAAAGCGACTGCACAGCCTGCCCACGTGAGCCGCTTGATAAATTACTTCTTTCCCCCACCCACCCCCACTCCTGAACACGCCCCCGACACCCACCCCCACCCTCATCCCCACCCCCTCTCCCTCCCCCTACCCCCACCCTGCTCCCTTTCCCATCACCCTCCCCCCCATGACCATTCTTCTACCTGCACCGCATCCCCTCCCCCACCGTTCCCCTGCCCCCTCCTTCCTTCCTCTCTCTCTCTCTCTCTCTCAAAAAGTTATGCATATCTCCCTCTACAACTTTAACTCCCCCGCTCCCCCACCTTCTCTCTCTCTCTATGGACAAAGCCATTACAATCACCAGAGAGAGAGAGAGAGAGAGAGAGAGCACCCCACATCCTACTTATTCCCAAAATCACAAGGAGCAAGTAACACACCCACAAACACTTCATACACCCAATCGAGAAGCAGAGGCAGCGGAGACCACTCTAGTCCAAAGCAGGGGTGGAAAAGGAGAAAAATGTAGCCCAAAATGCAGGAAAAATGCGCCTAAATGCAAAAATAATAAACCCAAATGGAGAGGCAATCTGGCCATATGCACTCTTCACAGCCAGTCCCTAAAACCCAATCAAAAGAACGGGAAAAATCAGACCACCGAACTTAATATGAGATTCGGAGGCAGAGAAATGTAACCCAAAAGCGAAAAACTGAGCTAAAATGCGTACAACTCCGCCATCGCCTACACCAGAAGAATTCACCGCCGATTTAATCTTCCCTGACCCACATATCCATAAAATTCATTACAATCCATCGACAAGACTTTGAGCTATCTTGGACAAACTGAGAGAGAGAGAGAGAGAGAGAGAGAGAGAGAGAGAGAGAGAGAGAGAGAGAGAGAGAGAGAGAGAGAGAGAGAGAGAGAGAGAGAGAATTTCGTTGGCAGAGGTAATTAGCAGAAATGCAGAACAAAATTAGCCCAAATGTAGAAAAATAGCCCAAACGCTGAAAAATTAGCCTGTACGCAGAAAAAATAAATAACCCACATGCAGGGAAAATAATCCATATACAACACGAAATCAGCTCAAATGCAGAAAAAATTAACCCAAACGCAAGGGTAATTCGGCCACATGCGCTCTTTTACAGGCAGAGGGGACTGAGGGGATGACCTGTGGTAGTAGAGTATAAAACAATCACTTCGGTGGTTGTGGGTGGAGGAGTGGCCATTCTGAGCCGAGGGGAGAGAATGAGGGGAAGCGGTGGTGGTGATGAGGGGAGAATGAGGGGGGTGAGTGCTGGTGGGCAGGGAAATGAATAGTGGGGATGGGTGGTGGTGAGGACGATGAAAAAGAATGAAATATTAAGGAGGCGATGGTGGTGAGGATGAAGAGACGCGGTGGTGGTGGTGATGAGGGGAAATGAGGGAGAATGATGGGGGATGAGTGTTGGTGGACA
The DNA here is from genome assembly GCF_032717465.1 of Coenobita brevimanus. NCBI lineage: Eukaryota > Metazoa > Arthropoda > Malacostraca > Decapoda > Coenobitidae > Coenobita > Coenobita brevimanus. The sequence goes on along the minus strand of NC_136958.1, from coordinate 6,741,207 downwards.
GGGAAATATGAAAGATTCTGACACAGTCTGAACCATTAAAATGAGGGAGCGAGAATGGGAGGGTTAGTTAACAGGTCAACAATTAAATAAAAGGGTGAAGAAAAAGCCAGTAGTAAATGTAAGTTTGGAAGGAAGGAAGAAACAGAGAAGAAAGGAAAGAAGAAAGGAAACAGAGAGGGAAGGGAAGGGAGAGGAAATAAAGTAATGTACAAGAAAGGAAAGGAAAGGGAAGGGAAGGGAAGGGAAGGGAAGGGAAGGGAAGGGAAGGGAAGGGAAGGAAAAGAAGGTAAGAAAAAAAGAAGAGAGAAAATGCAGAAAAGAAAGTGGGAAACAGAAGGGTACGTACAGTGGGAGGGAAGGAGGGAAGTAAAGGAGGAAGAGGGAGGTAGAGGAAAACAAAGTAAGGAAAGATGGAGAGTCAAAGAAGTAGAGGAAAACAAAGTAAGGAAAGATGGAGAGTCAAAGAAGTAGAGGAAAACAAAGTAAGGAAAGATGGAGAGTCAAAGAAGGAAGAAAGGAATGCAAATGGAAGGAAGAAATGCACATAGGACGCAGGAAGTAAATAAGTAGATAAATATGTAAGGAAGGAAGGAAGGAAAGAAGGAAGGAAGGGGGGAGGAAGGGAGGGAAGTAGGGAGGGAAAGGCAAGACTACCGCAGCCTCCCTCAAGACCCATACGGGACGTTTTAGTGGAATTGTGGCGGCGGTGCTCTTACATCAGGTGGGTGGCCGCCCCCCCCATCTACCCCTACGCCCACGCCCACATCACATCCCAACCCCCCCTCTCTCTCTCTCCCTCTCTCCACCGCACTTTACTTTTCCTTCACCCTGTCTGCTTTTTTACCCCCCCTTCCCTCCTCCTCATCTCTCGCTCCTACTAAGTCTACTACTTACACCTCCCATCCACTTACCCCCTAACCAGCCCTCTCTTTTTGCTCTCTTCTCCACCTCTCTCATGCTCTCTTCTCTATGTTCCTCCTCCTTTTGTTCTCTTCTCCACTTTTCTCCTCCTCCTGCTCTCTTCTCTGCTTGCCTTCTCCTTTTACTCTCCAATTTTCTCACCCCTCCAATTTTTTCTCCTCCCTCCACTTTCTCCTTTCCCCTTCACTCAATCACTCTATCCATCCCACTACCGTCAAAACACACCTCTTTCATTTTTTTTCTCCGTCTTTTTTCCTCCTACTAACTTCTTTCTCTTTTCCCTCCGTCTCCTCAGCTCCAAGCATCGCCTAACCAATTCATTTGCTACACATTTCTCCCTCCCTCCCTCTCCCTTCACTCTCTTCATATTCATTTCAACCTCTCCACCTTCCATCCTAATTCCTCTCCCTTTTCCCTCCACTCTCTTCCCTACCTTCCTTTCTCTTTCTCTCCCTCCTCCCTCCACCCTCTTCACCTTTTCCACTCCCTCCATCCTCCTCACCTTTAACCTTTCATATACGAACCATTAAATTCATCCTATACTCCATTTTTTTTTATTGAGGCGAAGATGCACTTGACAGGTTGATGATGACTGGATGAATGCAACACGTCCAAAAAATATTTACTAGCCCAAATTTCCCCCTCAGATATTTGTTGTCAGTTAATAATGCTAGATTATGAAGTAATGCTGCATTCAGCCAATAATCACCAATCTGCCAAGTTCATCTTCGCCTCAATAAAAAAAACGGAGTATAGTCATCCGGTACCCTTATTCCTCGCTCTCCACCCTTCACCTTCTTAAGTTACCCTCAAAGCAATCCACCTACCATCTACACCCTCTTCCTCTATCTCCCTCTCCCACTACCTCCCCACCCACCCACTAGTTCACCCTGATCACTTCTCACCCTAAACCCACCTCTCTCACATATACCCACCCTCAATAACGAAAGAAGTTGTGAAATCCTTCAACCCACAACAACGCTAAGCAAAGGGAGGAAGATCAGAGTGACAAGGGATATTTTGTCCGATCATTCACCTTTCTGCAGACGTGTACCGCTGGTATACTACAAAAGGACGAGGACATATTAACTGATGAATTATAAAGAGACGATAGATGGACAAGGTAATACTATAAATAAGGGCAAGACAATGTAAGAACCTAACATTTCTCCTAACAACCTAACACTTGACCATCTCTGCTGTTCTAGGCTTTTCTAAATAGCACAAGTGAATTTTCTAACGCCTGCATTCTCGTAGGGTACGGTTGCTCCCCAACACCTCCTCCTTAGTGGTTTATTTTTGGTTATGACTGGTTAATAGCCTTTTGCACAATATTTATGCAGAGTAGGATGATACTCAACGGATTTACAGTAAAAAAAAAAAGGACAGTACAGCGTAATAAGCAAAATAAATCGCACAGGAAGAGGCGTCAGGGAGAATACTGGGTCTACCTGTCCCTTACCTGATCTGAGGACGGTGTATCGTGGGTTGGTGAGGTCGACGGGGCGATTATCCTTGTACCAGGTGATTGTGGGGTCCGGGCTGCCTCTCGCGTCGCACACCAAGAGGGCGGTGTGGTCTATCTCCACGGCCTTGGTCTTGGGCTCCGTGCGGAAGTAAGGGAACCCGTTTGGCAGGGAGTTGGCTGGGGAGAGAAAAACAGGGGTGGGTTTAGTACTGGTGGTGAGAGGATTGGAGGGAATAATAAATGTATGTGTGTGTGTGTGTGTGTGTGTGTGTGTGTGTGTGTGTGTGTGTGTGTGTGTGTGTTTCTATAACTCAACTGATATCACAACTCATTTCTGTGGCTACGACGAAAACACACACACACACACACACACACACACACACACACACACACACACACACACACACACACACACACACACACACACAGGCAAGAAAAGAGGGTGGAAAAGTCTTAATGAGGAAGAAAGCGACGGAAAGAGAGAGAGAAAAAAAAAGGCGTTGGTAAAAAAAAAAAAAAAAAAAAAAAAAAAAAAAAAGGCGAGGAAGTACTATCACAAAAAAATTGGAAAAAAAAAAAAAAAGGAGAAAAACAGCTGAGTGGAGCAGGGGTACTGGACGAAGAGGGGTGAGCTGAAGGGATGAGAGAGAGAGAGAGAGAGAGAGAGGGGGGGGGGAAGGAAGTTTTGGTAATCTAACACAATGGTCTAACACACACATCATCAAACATAAGTGTAGTATTTATAGAGGTGTTGGGAGATACTCAACACCTCTTCCTTACCGATTTATTTTTGGATATGGCTGGTTAAGATACTGATACGTTATTTATGGAGAGTATGACGATATTGAAAGGATTTATGTAACACAGAAGAGGACAGTAAGGTGTAACAAACAGATAAATCGCTAAGGAAAAGGTGTTCGGGAAGACGGGTCTAAAACAATATAGTATGGTGATATTGGAAGGATTTATGTAACACAGAAGAGTACAGTAAGCTGTAATAAACAAAATAAATCGCTTAGGAAAAGGTGTCAAGGAATAAGGGTCTAAATGTTTGTTCGCTTGACACACCATCTGTTTCTTCCACACGCCAAGCCAGCCTACCCCTCGAGCTGGGAGGAACAAATCATTAATATTCAACCGCAGTCGTGTTGCCACTACCACAGCCACCGCCACAGCTAAAAGTCTCGCCACACAGCACCACATTTAAGCACATCGACACACACACACACACACACACACACACACACACACACACTCTTTACCATCACACTCACTCACTCAAAACTTCTTTAAATCACACTATCACATTCACTACCACATTGTATCAGTCAGCCACTACCACAGCCACCACCACAGCTAAATACCTCGTCACAGCACCACACCTTAGCCTCATCATCACACTCCCTCACCAACACATACATCATCATCACTTTACAGTCAGACTCTCATCACTATACTGAGCATCACGATTAACCACCACATCAATCACCACAGCCACAAATCATATCACACTACAACACACCACACCACACACCACACCAAAACCCACCTGACCACACCACACCTACGCCATAACCACACCACACCACAGCCACCTCACTAGTCACATCACATCTACCCCATAACCACGCCACACAACACCACACCTCATCTCAACTCACCACAGCCTTACCACACCTCTGCTATAACCACGTCACGCCACATCTCACTAAACCACTAAGCCACACCTCAGCCACACCAAACCACACTACATCTCACCACAGCCTTCCCAAACCTCACCTATAACCACGCCACACCACACCTCACCAAATCACACCACAGCACCTCCCCACAGCCCCGCCACACCTCAGCCATGCCGGTGTAGTAAGTATGCAGGCAAGAGGAGCCAGTGTATCATCGTTAGTCAAAGTTGGAGGGTGCGGCGGGTAAGTTTAGGGTGCCACAGACTGAGCCCGTCCCCCGCTGCTGCCATCCTGCTCTTCTTTATACTGTATTAGGGTACATAGAAAATTCCTGTGCTGCTACTACTACTACTACGACTACTCTCTCTCTCTCTCTCTCTCTCTCTCTCACACACACACACACACACACACACACACATTATCAAAATTCCACTATTAGCTTTTGGAAACCTCATAACTTATGGTACAGTGCAGTTCAACTTTAACCCATCACCTAATATGTGTGTGTGTGTGTGTGTGTGTGAGAGAGAGAGAGAGAGAGAGAGAGAGAGAGAGAGAGAGAGAGAGTGAGTGGGGGGGGGGGTCCGGGGGAATTACTGGCTATTATCCAATTTTTCAGCCACCTTAAAATTCCACACTAAAAGAGGACGAAAAAAATATGGTCTTAAACCCTGGACGACAAGACGACCCACGACCTCATTCGTCCCCGCCACCACACAACGACACTGATGGCCGCAATGATGGCAGGGTGGTGGCAGGGGTGGTGGCAGGGGTGGTAGGAGTGGTGGAAGTGGAGGCAGGGGTAGTGGCAGGGGAAGGGAGAAGGTAGATAAATGTATAAAGGGTGAGGGAGATGGCAGGTGGAGTTTGAATTATGGCAAAGTCTGGGATATGAAAGACCAAAGACTCGACACATAAGCATGAGATTGATGACGATGATGATGATGATGATGATGAAGACTATGATGATGACGATGGTGATGATGATGATGACGAAGGGCTAGAGCTGCGAGGGGATGGGTGTGGGGTCGTGGGTTAGGAAGGAAACACGCTTCAAAAGGGAAACACGTTATCACGCAAGATTCCTCAATATCAATAGACAGAGTGGGCCGTGAGTATCGAATGTAAAAATATAAACTCTAAACTGCGAAGATACAACTGGTGAGGGTCCAAGTCGGGCTGAAAATGCTGTATCTTCACACAAAAATAAATAAAGGAATAAATAGTATGTGGGTATAATTTTGTCTACTTGAATTATTTATGGCACAGTGATATTACACCCCGTACCCAAGTGGTGGCAAGAACGGTGTACATAAGTTGCATTTGCTAGAGCGTTAAAACCAGGGTCCTTGGCATCACGTCACGCGGTTCCGTAACAAAGGAGCGTTGCATCATAGTCAAGAGGCCAAGACGCGTAGACAAATGGTGGTGGTGGTGGTGGTGGCGACAAGGAAGGAATGGGAGGACAATGGGGAGAATGGGGAAATGGGAGGATAATGGGGAGAATGGGGGAATGGGAGGATAATGGGGAGAATGGGGGAATGGGAGGATAATGGGGAGGATGGAAGGACAGGAACATGGGTAAATATGACCTGGGGTAACACATGAGGAAGCAATGAACGATAAGCGTGGGTGTAATGGCAGAGAACAGGATGCTTAGGGTGTGAAGGGTGGGTATGAGGCGAGCATCAATAAACTAAATCTGTGCTATCCTTTTAAATGAAACTAGTATGGGGAGTTATGGGAAGCAGCTGGGTACTTTCTGAGCAAGGGTGGTTAGAGTTGGTTGGGCAGAGTAGGAGAGAGAGGATCAAAAGATAAGGGCAGGGGAGGGCAGGATTGAATAGAGCACGGTAGAGAACAGCAGGGAAAAGCAGGGCAGGGGGGAGGGCAGGACTGAACAGAGTAGGGTAGGGTAGGGTAGGGTAGGGTAGGGTAGGGTTGGGTAGGGTAGGGTAGGGTAGGGTAGGGTAGGGTAGGGTAAGGTAGGGTAGGATAGGGGAAGGCACGGAAAGGATAGATAGGGCAGGAGAGAGGAGAGGAGAGCAAATGAAAGATCAGAAAAAAATGAGAGTAAAGGAGAGGAGAAAACAGTAAATTAGGTGAGAAGGACACGGAAAGGCAGGGCATGGTATGCTGTTGAGGATAGCATAAAAGAAACAAAATATGATAGCATAACAAAGATGAAAGTTCAAGTCAAGGCACAATACCCCTGTAAAAAATAAAATTCCAACAATCCAACAAAACAATCTGGGACAACGATAGCTGGGCAAGACAAAGAACGCCGCATAAGGAAAATCAAACAAGAAAAGCAGAACAAGGAAAAAAGAAGACGGAAGCGGATGAGACGAGAATCAGCAAAGAGGTAAACCCGAGGGAAGAAGAGATCGAATGAAAAGGCCATGAAGCTAGGGAGGGGCAATGCTAGAGGCGAACGAAGAGGCATTAAGAAGGAATGAAGAGGAGGAGGAAGAGTAGGGAAAGAAGAGGGACAGAGAAACAGCGGCGGCGGCGACGACGACGACGACGACGACGACGACGACGACGACGACGATGATGACGACGACGACTACGACGAAGAGAATGATGACGAAGAAGGGGAGAAGGGAGGAGGAGGATCAACAGAGAAAGATAAAACACATTGAACCAGGAGGAATATCTGTCGACAGTCTGTCCAGCAGTGTTACAAGACCAGAGGGACCAAAACATGAAAATTCTGTCTGTCTGTCTGTCTGTCTCTCTGTCTCTGTCTCTCTGTCTGTCTCTCTCTCTCTCTCTCTCTCTCTCTCTCTCTCTCTCTATGACAGCAGATGCCACTCACTCACTCTTATTGTTGCTGTCTACAAAGCAAAATGAGGCGATTATACTCAGTCGTGGGAAATCCTAAAGCCAGACGGTTAACGGGTCCGACGGTTAACGAGTTCTTCCGATGGTTACCGAGTTCTTCTGACGGTTAACGAGTTCTTTCGATGCTATGGTCCCTCACACAGAAACAGGTAAACACATTTGGTCAGAGCAAAATGGCGTCTTTTCAATTTCATCCACGTTACCACAAACAAATAAACTTCAAACTGGAGACTATTTTCAAACAGGTGGGGGTTAGAAACAGCTGTCATTAATCCCTTCACTACCAAAGGGATTTTCTTAAGCTGGAAAAAATCCCCTTAAGATGACCTCCTCTCTCTGACGTCATTACGGTCAAACTACTATATTTAACTGTGCGAAATCTTAGCAGTGTTGGGTTTAAGCGATTTTCTCAATTAGCCATCTTTCTCATTAATTCGTACGCTTTTTGTATTGATCAGTTCTTTTTTATTTTTTTCTCCCTCCATTGCCTTTGTTTTATCCCCGATGGACCTTCCTTCATCATTCTTGTAATTAATTTATCGGGATGCGTGTGACAGGATGCAGGGGAACTTTTCTCACTCCCTGCACCCCAAGACACATCAGTGGGGACCGTGGGTGACTGGGGGATGAAGGGAGAAGGTAGATAGAATAGACAGATGGATAGATGGACAGATAGATAAATTAAATATGAATAAGATAGACACAGCTGAAGACATAGATAGATAGACAGATAGACGGATATGGACAGATAGAGACAGACAGATAGATAGACCCATACCTAATCTTCACCTCATCTTCTCTCCCCCCTCTTCCCATCCTCCCTCCCTCCTCCTCCTTCACCTCCTTCATCTGCAGAGTTAACCTCCTTACCTCAAGCCTCCTCCCTTTCTCCCTCCCTCCTCTCTCTATCTCCCCTCTCACTCTATCTCCTTAGTGCTAAATCTCTCCCTCCCCTTGCCCTCAGTAATTTCTCATTTCCCCCTAAGCTCTCTCTCTCTCTCTCTATCTCCATCTTACATCTCTACAATATTTTATTTCTTTGTTCCATCGCCCTGCAACTCTCTCTCTCTCTCTCTCTCTCTCTCTCTCTCTCTCTCTCTCACACACACACACACACACACACACACACACGAGGCAGGGAGGTGTAACAAAATAGCCTTCATGTTATACCGCGGCCAAAAAGCGTCTTCCTGCGCCTTAAACCACAGAAGACGTGTTAGCAAAGCCTTGACGGGGGAAAGTATGAAAAAAAGAGGGAAAAAGAGTACACACGCAAGGCTTGGTGCTGGGAAGAGAGGAGAGGAAAGGAGAGAGAAGAGGAGAGGAAAGAAGAGAAGAGAAGAGAAGAGAAGAGAGGAGAGGAAAGAAGAGAAGAGAAGAGAAGAGAAGAGAGGAGAGGAAAGGGTAGGGGAGGAGAGAGGAGAGGAAACGGTACGGGAAGAGAGAGGGGACAAGAGGAGATATGAAGTGGAGGAGGAGGTTAGTATGAGCGAAATGGGCTAGAAAGATGAATGAGGAAACAGAATGACAAGAGAAAGAGGGGAAGTGGAAAAGAGGAAAGAGGGAAGGGGAAAGGCTCATAAGACTGAAGAGAAAAAATGACGAGAATGGTAGGAAAGAGAAGAGGTAAGTGGAGGAGAAGAAAGAGGAAGGGAGAGGCGAGAAAAATACTACAGGATTAAACCAGACAAAGAGGATACGATGGCACAGAAAGGAGGAAGAGAAGGAAGAAAGATAAAACGGAAAGAGGAAGAAATATGAAGTAGGATACGTAGAGAAAAAGAAAGATGAGAGAGGAAGGAAATGAGAGGAAGATGCTATGAAATTGTAAAAGCCAAAGAAAATGAAGAAAGAGAAAAAAGAGAAAGGGAAGGAAGAAGTAAGGGAGGGAAGGATGAAAAATGGAGAGGAAAGAAGGAAAGAGGGAAGAAAGGATCAGGGAAGAAGGAAAGGAAGAAGGGGAGAACGAGTTGGGAAACTAATAATAAATACATAAATATAAAAATAAATAAATAAAAATGTAAAATGTCTGGATTAAAACAGCAAATTTATGAGAGAGAGAGAGAGAGAGAGAATGGAAAGATAGGAAGGATGGAAAAAGATGCAGGTGGTGGAGGAGTTGGGAGAGGGGGGAGAGAAAGACTGAGAGAGAGAGAGAGAGAGAGAGAGAGAGAGAGAGAGAGAGAGAGAGAATGGAAAGATAGGAAGGATGGAAAAAGATGCAGGTGGTGGAGGAGTTGGGAGAGGGGGGAGAGAAAGACTGAAAAAAGTTTAATCCTCTCTGATAGAACTTCTCCCCTTTCCTTTCCTCTCTCTCTCTCTCTCTCTCTCTCTCTCTCTCGGTACACATTTTCGCTTCGTTTTACTTTCATTTTCCAAGTATTCTTCCTGCTCTCTCTACCATTCATCTTTTCTCTATTCTTCATTTTATCTCTGTGTTTCCTCTTCCATCTCATATATTCTCGTTAATTTTCTTTTCGTTTCACCTTAGCTTCATTTTACAAGATTTCCTTCCTACTTTCTCCACCGCCCCTATTAATTTTTTCATTATATCACAGAGCTTCCTCTTCCATCTATCTATCTATTTATCTAGCTATCTATTGCCAGAAAAGGATGGATGAGGTTGTTGCCAGACGCCCACCACCTCACTCATCCTTTTCTAATATTCTCTTTCTTTCCTCTAAATTCCCCCTCCGCTCTTCATTCTTCTCTCCACACCCTCATTTTTCCTCCTAATATTTACTGCTCCTCTGATTTTTCTTCTTCTCCGCCTTTTCATCTATTCTTAACTCTCATCTTTCCCTGTCTTTTCCATCTCTCATACATCCCTCCATCTGTAACTTCTCCCTTTCCTCTTTTTCAGTTGCCCTTCCATTCTTCATTCTCTCCCATTCTTCCCACTCTCTTACCTCGACCTCTCATGTCCCTTCTTCATTTTTATTCATCTTTAATCGTTGTCTTTCCCATTTCCCCCTTTCCTTTTTGTTCTTGTTTCCCATCCTTTACACCCCTCTAATCTTTCCAGCGTTCCTATCCATTCTCCTTCATTCTTCTGATGTGTTTTCTTCCTTCCCTCCCATTCTTAAATTTTTCCTACAGTTTCCCTTCCATCTTTCCTCCCTTCTTTTCTTACCATCATGATCTTTATCTTCTTTCCATCCATACTCTCCATTCTCTTTCATTCTTTCTTTCCTTTTCATCGTCACCGTTTTCTTCACATCCAATCTCTCCACTCTCCTTCATTCTTTCTTTTATTCCTAGCAATACCTTTATCTTCTCCCCATCCATTCTCTTCATTCCTTCTTTCATTCCCATCATTGCCTTTATCTTCTTCCCATCCATTCTCCTTCATTCCACCTCTTCTTTTCCCTTACGATTCCTCTCCACTCCTCTCCACTCCACCCTTCATCTTCTAATTCCTACTCTTCTTCCTTACCCTTTTCTACATCTTTCTCCTTCATTCTCCTATTTCACCTCTTATTTTTCTTAACACTGCATCTTTCTCCTCTCTCACTTATCCCTCCATTCTTCATTCCCTCCTCCGCCTCCTCATCTTCTCTCACATCCCTGATCTTAATCATCTTATTCCTTCATCTTTCCCCGCCTCTCCATAATCCTCTTTTTCCCTATTTTTACCCGCAGCCTCTTACTCCTTCTCCTCCTCCTCCTGCATCACCCTCTCTCTCTTCGTTCCTCCTCTTCCTCCTCCTCCTCCTCATCATCATCATCATTTCTATACTGCATTTTTTCTTAACATAACTTATATTCTCTCTCCCTCTCCTCTATCCCTACTCCCTCCATTTCAAATTTACCCGCGACACAAACCAATTACAATTCAAAGTACACACACACACACACACACACACACACACACACACACACACACACACACACACACACACACACACACACACACACAAATAATTTTCTTCTCCCTCTTCCCCAACATTTCTACTGCATGGGGACTAATTCTGCCTCCCCCTACTCCCCACTCCTCCCCTCCCCTCCCCTCCCCTGTTAGTGATCACCTCCCCCCCCATCGGCATGATCCACTTTGACCCGTAATGACCCAACATAACCCAATTAACACCAAGTTTGATTCCCTCACTTAAACAATGGTAGCCGCTGTGTGTGTGTGTGTGTGTGTGTGTGTGTGTGTGTGTGTGTGTGTGTGTGTGTGTGTGTGTGTGTAAATAAATCCCTATCTATCCAGTTTCTATCTACCAATCTATCTATCTTTCTGAACTACACGACACACATCCTCTCTCAATATCCCTAACTGCAATCACCCCCCCCCTACTTACCTTCACTGCCTCATGCCATTCCAAGCCACCATCCCACATACACCCACCCACATACACCCTTCCACAAACACCCATTCACATACACCCACCCACATACACCCTTCCACAAACACCCATTCACATACACCCACCCACATACACCCTCCCACATACACCTTCCCACATACACCCTCCCAGATACACCCACCCACATACATCCTCCCACATACACCTTCCCACATACATCCTCCCACATACACCCACCAACATACACCCACCCACATACACCCTCCCACACACCCTCCTACATACACCCACCCACCCACAAACACCCACCCACACACCCTCCTAAATACACCCAACCACATACACCCATCCACATACACCCTCCCACATACACCCACCCACATACACCCACTTACATACACCCTCCCAGATACACCCTACCAAAAACACTTCCTCTGCTTTGCTATGGAGTCGTTTGTGGTTAATTAAGCCTGATATGAACGCTTGTTATGCATTAATGACCTAATTTGCTGTGATCATTGCTATTAACTGGGTATGTAGCTTCTCTCTGTCTCTCTGTCTCTCTCTCTCTTCTCATGCACCTGTTTATCTCTACCCATTCGTGTCTTTCTATTCTTATCTACCCCTCTTTTCCATTATTCCTCTGCCATACCCCGACCCCTCATCTCTCTCTCTCTCTGTATTGTATCCTAACTCAAAAGAACTTAAAACACCCACACCCACACCCCCATATCCACCCCCTTCCCCACCCCCACACACAAATCAATACCCTACGACCTAACCTGCTAAAAAAAAAAGACGTACAGGAATAATGGAACACCCCACCAACTTCCGACCCGACCAACTTCGCCCCTCCTCCCACCCTCACCCCAGCAACCCCTCCTCCCCCTCCCACCCCCAACCTCACCCCAGCCACCCCTCAAACTTAACCTGTAATTCATAAACTTCAGTAGCATACATTAGGAGGCCGGGGACATGAATAATGAATTGGTGCAACTTACGTATTGGATAAGATGGCCTTTACGAGATGGTGGACAGATTTAAAATTAAGATTGGGGGCTGTGTAAAGAAGCTTCAGTTTTTTAAGAGTGGATAGATTGGAGCTCATTATTATTATTATTATTATTATTATTAGTTATGATTATGATTAGCTGCAATAGTAGTAGTATTGTTGTTGTTGTTGTTGTTGTTGTTATTATTATTATTATTATTACTTATTATTATAATTATTATTACTATTATTATTATTATCTAAGTACTTCAGTTAATGGTAGTATTATTAAGTCAATTTTATATACCTGGGAGAGTAAGAAAAAAAGTTATGTAAAAGAAAAGAGTATTTTAAAAGTGCATGAGGGAGGGGTGGAGTGGAGAGAGACCTGAGAGAGGCGGTGTGTGAGTTGGAGGGAGGGCAGTCAAATGGCACAGGACAAGGGGACATGGAGGGGATATGTTAGTGGCCACCATTTACGGGACTGAGGCTTCTAACAGATGATAGATAGACAGAGAAATTGATAGATATACAGATGGATAGACAGATGGACAGGTAGGTGGGTAGGAAGACAGATAAGTAGATGGAGAGAGACACACACAGTTACGCGGGTGGGTGAAAATAAATAAGAATAAATAGAGTAACTATGAACAACCAAGGGAGGTGTGAGGATAAAACCATTTTATATAATTAATGGAAATAGACAGATAGACAAACAGACAGACACAGACAGATAGACAGATGGACAGACAGACAGACAACAGATAGACAGACAGACAGGCTTTATAACACCTAACAGTAATTTATAAAAAAGAGAATAATAATATAAAGCACCTCTGATATCCGAGAAGGGGAAATGGATGTAATTAAATGAAGGTAATTAAGAGCACCTGGGCTAATTACGACACGGTAGTGGGTATACAGGTAATGGGGATACTCTGAACACCTGAGTTACTTAAGGAGGAGGTAAAGTCTCCCTCTCTCTCTCTCTCTCTCTCTCTCTCTCTCTGGGGATACTCTGAACACCTGAGTTACTTAAGGAGGTAAAATCCCTCTCTCTTCCTTAACCGATAAATATACGAACCAAAGAGTTTACACAAAGAAGGACGCAATTCTCAGCACCCGACTTCACACACACACACACACACACACACACACACACACACACAGATTGAGCATAAAAACAGCGGTATAACTTCCAGCAAAGATCAGTTACTTGAGGCACCGATTTACAAACTTCTAAAACTCTTGCAATACATTATCATCAAACCTGACATTTGTACGAACACATGGCATTTCGTCCACCATCCCCCAAGAGAAATACTTTGTGGGTGTGCTAAGAAATCACAAGGTTGTTTCTCTCGCTCTTCTATCTATCTATCTATTGCCAAACGCCTTAATCCCATACGAGGTGCCCACAAACAAATCGCATCCATGTCACCCTGTCCCCCGCCAATTCACTGCCCTGCTCCCAATTCACATCCCCCTGTCTCATATACCTCTCCACTCCATCTCTCCATCTCATCCTTGGCCTTCCCCTTCCTCTCTCCCCCTCCACCTTACTCACATACACTCTCCTCGTCAGTCTCTCACTCTCTATCCTCTCGCTCTTAAGGACGAATAAAGGTCGCTCACTAAGGCTAATACCTGGCGAGTTAACCCTTTGACTCCGCGTGACGTCATTTCCGGTCAATCATGCTACCTCCCGACGATTTTAACCTGAGAGAGAGAGAGAGAGAGAGAGAGAGAGAGAGAGAGAGAGAGAGAGAGAGAGAAATCGCTGGATAATGCAGTCTGGTCGTAGCAAGAATAAAATGCTTCTCCCCCCTCACACACACACACACACACACACACACACACACACACACACACACACACACACACACACACACACACACATCCCCCATCACAGTCCCATTATCCCGGGCATGAGGAGTACGACCTAACTTGACCCAGGACGCCCCCGAGACGAATTAGGAAAAGCTGAGTCTAATACCACAAGTTTGGCGGATCAATACAAGAGATAATGGCCGGGTACGCTTCTCTCTCTCTCTCTCTCCAAATACTTGAACCGTCTTACGTCTATACCCGATTTCCTCTCCCTATCATAGTGTGTCTCTCGCTCGTGAAAAGATTTGCTGTTTCGACGTTGTGTGTGTGTGTGTGTGTGTGTGTGTGTGTGTGTGTGTGTGTGTGTGTGTGTGTGTGTGTGTGTGTGTGTGTGTGTGTGTGTGTGTGTGTGTGTGTGATCTATTTTCTTTCTTCCATTTCTATTTCTTGAACTAAAATCTCCTGTGAGTTGCCTTGAGTAAATAAAAATGTTTTAATTTTTGTACTGGAGACTAAATATGCATCTCGTGAATTGCTTACTTCAGACGCATCTACATATTTATATTTATATCTATCTTTTATCTTGCTTAATGACCATCTATCGAGTGAATTATTCCGGCCCAATTTTGTTACTCGTTTTTCAAGGTTTTCCGAAAATACCTTGACTTTTTGAACGAGATTATCTATTTAGCTGAAGATAGGAAAATTTTCAACTTTTTACAGAGATGTGTTATATTTTATTCCTACCATAGACTAGGGATTTTACTGGGAGACGGCTCGTAGTGAAGGGTTTAAAGGGTATTTCTTTATCCACCCGAGGTAGAGACATCCATCCTGTGCTAAATATACTAGTCTTAAAGTACACCGTAATGAAAAAGACACTAGATTTTGTACTGGTGTCAAAATTTATGGTAAAATTAGATCTACAGTATACGAACTATTCACACAGTTTCTTTAGTCAGAGATCTTATTTATTTTTTCTTCAGTTTAGGAGAGCAACTTGAAGGCTGTATCTAACCAATTCAGTTCGATAAGTCTCGCCTTAGTTTCAGAAAGAAGACTGAAATGAAATAAGAAAGTGGCGGTGAAGTGATTGATACGAAAATTACTTCTTTGGCTCATGGGGTTAAAAATGAGCAAAGACTAAAACACACAAACACACACACACACACACACACACACACACACACACACACACACACACACACACGATACTAACAAATACATAATTAATATACAAATACTTAAATAATAAAAACACGGGTCAATCAACACTCACGATCATCAGAGAGGACCTCAAGCTTCGCGGATGCCCTGATGGTGTCCCCCGCTGCGTTCTCCACCACACACTCATACACCGCCTCGTCCCTCTGATACTTGACTGGTTCAATTCTCAGTATGGAGCCCCCGGGAACCTGCAGCACGATGAACCTGGCATTGCTGCTGATACGGCGGTTGTTCTTGCGCCACTGGATCTTCGGTTCAGGTGTTCCAGTAGCCCGACAGGTGAAGGAGGCCACACGATCGCTCATAACACGCTGGTCCTTCGGCCGCTCCTCGAAGTGCGGCGGGTCTGTGTGGGGGACAAAAGTAATGGGAATGAGACTGATATTTTGACCAAGAAGCGACACCGAAAAATAGTTAAACATCGGAATTAGAACAAGATTTTGATAGGAACGCAACCTCAAATACATAGATAAATAAAACTAAAAAAAAAAAAAAAATACAAGACACACAAGACAAACTTTTATTCTGGCGCAACTAACAAGGAATGTGAGGGGAGTCTGTGGGGGAAATAAAGATAATAATAATAAAAGGAAACACTGATAAAGGATGCGGCATGAAAATAAAATACAAAAAAAAGAGCGAAAAATATGAAATGTGATGACTAAGAGAACACGAAATAAAATGATAACGCGGCCTACAGACAAGGAAACATTATGACAACAGTAGGACAAGATTCTAGACAATGATACGGGTGTAGACGTTAGGACAAAATTTGCTACTGATGTGAAATGAAGACAGAATTACCAAAAGGAACGTTGATAATGACAAAATAGACACAGTAAAAAAAAAAAAAAGAAAGAAAGAAAAAAAAAAGAAAGAAAGAAAAAAAAAAGACTTCAAGACTTAGAATTAGAGCAAGACTATTTTGAAGCATCACCCAGTACCAACATCAACTCAAATTCTCATAAAAACTCTGAACCACTTACCAACTCTGAACCACTTACCAACTCTGAACTACTTACCAACTCTGAAACACTTCCCAACTCTGAAACACTGCCAACTCTTGAAACATTACCAACTTGAAACACTACCAGCTCGAAACTCCAACTCCTGAGACCTGTCCCAACGCCAATCAACTGAGACCCCGTGAATCGAGCCCAGAGGTGTCCAATAACTTACGCGTGTTGAACTCTATGTAAGGGAAGGCCCCCTGGGGAAGACTGGCTTGGGTCTCTTCTTCCCCTCCTCCCGGGTCGCCCTCAGAAGTACCGGTGCTATTGCCAGGGCTGGAGTCTGCTGTGGCGTCCGCTGCGGCAGGAGGAGGGGGTGAAGGGAACGGTGAAGGGATCCAATGCCAAAGGGCAAGCATATTCCAAGTGTTGTTTCAAAGGTACAATTATATCCTCAGTTTTTGCAGGATATCAGCACTATTTTTCAAGAACGAAGTGCTGCTGTGACGAGGGTTGGTACACTGTTGCTTATTCGAATTAGGACCCCACAAACTACCACCTCAAAATAAGCGAGCAACCAAAAATACCAATAACATTTTCGTTTTTCGCTAGTAATTCGACGTGTTACAAATGTTCAACTTCCAACCAAAAATGCGTGAACAACCAAAACCATTGTGAATTTTTCGGCAAGTCAATATGATACCAATACTCACTTTCAACCAATTTTTAATGTGTTCCCTGAAACTGTCAAAACAAACTGATACCAATACAGATTCCTTATAACCCTAGAGCACTTAAACGAATCACAGACACTTCCTCAGCTTCCAAACAACAATTTAAGATACTAGCCAAAAATCAGTCGCGCAACCTCCCAAAAACCACTTCTACGTACTCTTAAAACCAATAAAATCAAGTCAGAGCAAATACACCCATTTTATACTTCCTACAGCCTTCACTTACAAAAGCTAATTCGGAACTTCACTAACATTCAGGCAACAATTCAAAGGGCATCTCCTCCCCCCTCAAAAGTTTTATCACAATGTTTATACCCGGGATTCTTGGGGTGTACGTTAACAAGGATGTTTTATTTTGTTTCTCCCCTACCGATTTATTATTATTATTTTTTAGGATATTTCTTCTTATACGCAATACATATAGGCTCCCTCCAGCATTAAAGGTAAAAGGAGTCCTACCGTTTTTCTCTCTCTCTCTCTCTCTCTCTCTCTCTCTCTCTCACACACACACACACACACACACACACACACACACACACACACACACACACAGAAACACACACTAAAAAAGAAATCTCTAGACAGTTACCGATGTTGACAGGGTTGGAGGAGGTGGGAGTCAAAGAAGTGAACAATAAGGGAAGAACACAGGGAAAAACCAACAGAGGAACAAGGTGTGAGTTGATGGGAACGTACGGGAGAAAAGCAAGAAGGAACGGAGGAAGGTCAAGGGGAACGGGGGATATGAGGCTGGAATGCATTAAAAAGAAGGAAGATTAGCCAAGAATAGACGAAAGAAGAACGTAAAATAAGAATAAATGGGGATAGGTTGGGGAACGTGAAAAGGCCAAAAATAGGGAGAAAGGGCAACAAATAGAGAAGGGGCAAAGATAGGGAGACAGGGCAAAAAACAGGGAGACCAAAATTAGGGAAAGGTCAAAAACTATGGACAAAAGCAAAAAGGGAAAAAGGCCAAAAACAGGGAGAAAGGTAAAACTAGGGGGAAAGGAAAAAAAAAAGGGAGGGGGGGGAAAGGCCAGAAAATATGGAGAAAGGCAAGAAAATAAGGAGAAAGGCCAGAAAAATAAGGATAAATAAATGTGGAATGCATTAAAAAGATGAATGATGAACGTAGAACAAAAAAGGAACGTAACCTAAGAAGGTGAGAATAAGAGAGAAGAATGGTAGTTAATCGGAGAAGTTTATGGGATCGTGGCACTAACAAGAATTTGGAACGTATGAAAAATAGAAGAGGAACAGAGAAAAAGTAATATCCAAAGAGCGAATATAGAAGGAAAGAGGGAATATACAAGGTTGAAAATTAGGGACTATATGAAAAACGAAACAGAGAGATTAAGAATAGGACCCCAAACAAAACGAAGGATAATACACAGACAAAAGCAAGTGAAGTAAGAGAGAAACAAAGTGGAAATGTAAAAATAAAGGAGAGCGAGGGAAGACAACAAGGGAAGGAAAGACGCAAGTGTAAGGAGAATAACCCATAACAGACGGGGCGCACAGACAACCATATAAAAAGAAAGGAGAAATAAATGAAAATGGGAAAGAGGGGAAGAGGAGAGGAGAGGAGAGAGAGAGAGAGAGAGAGAGAGAAGGGAAGAGAAACGCAGGAGAGATGAGGAGAGGAAACGGCGAGTGAAATGGGTAATGAGAAAACAAAAGATGCGAAAATGAAAGAAAAATGACAAGACGTGAACGGGAGAGGAACACAGACAAGGGAAGAGGAAGAAGGGTGGGAAGATGAAGAGTCGGGAGGAAACAAGGAGAGAGACTGACGAACGAAACAGAGAGAGAGAGAGAGAGAGAGAGAGAGAGAGAGAGGCAGACAGACAGACAGACAGACAGACAGACAGAGACAGACAGACAGACGGACAGACAGAGAGAGGGAGGAAGGGGGAAGAACGAGGTTAAATGGAAAAGGAAGGCACAGGAAAGCAAGATAGGAAGTAAAGACGAAACTGAGTAAGAAACGTGAAGAAATGTGAAGAAACAGGGTAGTGTACACAGAAAAACAAAAGACACAGAGATGAAAGGAAGGAAATACGAGGAAGGCAGGAAGGAAGGAAGGAAGGAAAGGATGGAGGGAAGCAAGCAAGGAGGGAAGGAGTGAGAAAAAATGAACACGTAAGAAGGCATGATGCAGGAGAACAAAAAAATAATGAGAGACGAAAAGCAACATGAAGAATATTTTTAAAAGCGCGCGGAATTAAGTGAAATGCAGCACAAGACGACACGGAAGAAAGAGGAAGAAAAAGAAGACAACATGGACGAGGAAATGAAGCTGAGACAAAAGGGAGGAAGGACTGAAGAAATTACTTGGAAGAGGGGAAATGAAAATACAGTAAAATGAACGAGAGAAGCATTACCAGGCAGGAGGGAGGACAGAGGAATTAAAAGGAAGTGGAAATACGAAATTACAAGCGAAATGAGGGCAACGGAAAAGGAAAATTTGGAGGGATATAAAGGAGAGAGACAGTAAGAGGTGCCAGGGTGAAAGAAAAAAGAGCGTGAAATGATGGAAGGCCAGAATAACGCTACAAGAGAAAAGAATGAAGAAGAAAGGCAACACGAAATGATAGGATGCAATAAAAGAACAGCACGTGAAATAAAGGAAGGGATGAAATAAAAAGAACAGCACGTGAAATAAGGGGAAAATAGGACAAAATTAAACTAAGTGAATGGAAAAAAAAAAAAAGAATAGGCGTGAAATGATGGAACGCCAAAATAAGATTACGTGGGGGAAGGGGAAACCAAAGGGAGCTGTAACTGAAGCTGGAACAATACAGTACATATGTGGCCAACTGCTGACTGGATCACATCGGGAGTACTAACTATACTTTTTTCACTCTAGCTTGGCCTAAAATTGCCATCTCTCCATCTTGCATGCTGAGTAGTAACAATAACACAAGAATATGATGCCAGTCACGAAGAGGTGCTATGGAAAGGATGTAAATGCTAGTCACGAAGAAGTGCTATGGAATGGATAAAGAGTTTTAACATTGTCTTTTTCTATCACTGAGCTACGTGAAGTAAGCTGCAAAAAGGACGAGAATCTCGGCAAAGTTATGGTAAAAGAACTATTTAAAAAATCATAATCCAATTCTTGGTGAAGGGATGGAGGAGAATGAATATAGTGAATAATGAATAATAAAATCGAAATTCTATGATGGCTACATTTGGAAATGCCAGGAAATATATACAGACAGGATGTGAATATAGAAACGCATGGAAAACGAGGAACGGTACTACATCACATTTCTTTTAACCTGACGAATATCCCTAACCCCTTTCCGCTCAGTTGACAGCCAAAGGTAGTCAGACTGGAGAGCTGATGTACTAGTAACCAAGGAGACTCATCGAATTTGTATTTATGCTGTGGCAGTGGTATAGTTCCGTCAGATAAAGACAAAACACCCACTTTAAATTACCTGCAGGGTTTAAGGTGCTGGACCCTGTCTTTGAAATACACACAGAACAAAAGGCGAAAACCGTACCACCGAGCCACCGTGAGCCAGAGAGGGAAAATGAAGTGCTAAATGAGGGGAGAAGGGGAAAAAGAAAAAGTAGGGTGTGAAATGAAAGGCAAGAGGAAGCAAAAGGGGTGAAAGAGAACATTTTGTGCGAGGAGACGAGAGGGTGTGAGATGGAAGAGGGCAGGAGGGAGGGACGAGGAATTAGCTGGTGTCAACAGGAATATTTCACTTCTCGTCTCTCTCTCTCTCTCTCTCTCTCTCTCACACACACACACACACACACACACACACACACACACACACACACAATTTTCTTAGTCTCATATATTTTCATTCTCTCTCTCTCTCTCTCTCATCTTCCTAAGGGCAAGGCTAATATAACCTTGGCAATCTCCCTAATGCAGCACAGCACAGGCCTTTAACCAACACAGAGCTTCCTCCAAGAGACCAATCTCTCCTTTTGCTTTCAAGAGCTCTCTCTCTTTCTGTGTGTGTGTGTGTAAGAGAGAGAGAGAGAGAGAGAGAGAGAGAGAGAGAGAGAGAGAGAGAGAGAGAGAGAGAGAGAGAGAGAGGAGAATCTATGAAGCTCACACAGATGATATTCGTTCCATCTCTTCCTCTCTTTTCCA
Source organism: Coenobita brevimanus (assembly GCF_032717465.1). NCBI lineage: Eukaryota > Metazoa > Arthropoda > Malacostraca > Decapoda > Coenobitidae > Coenobita > Coenobita brevimanus. The sequence continues at coordinate 6,720,127 of NC_136958.1, read as the reverse complement.
ATAAAATATTTTCTTACAGCCTCCCCCCCTCCATATTCCCCTCCGTCTCCCCACATGCGTTCCTCCTGCCTCTCCCTCCATCTCCTCCCTCCACCTCACCTCACGCTCTCCCTCTCTTCCCTCCTTATCCCCACCCCCTTCCCTCTTCCCCCTCCCACATCATCACCCCCCTCCCCTTCCCCCTCCTGCACTTCTCTCACACATATTCTTTTAACCTTTATAAACCATTGAGAGAGAGAGAGAGAGAGAGAGAGAGAGAGAGAGAGAGAGAGAGAGAGAGAGAGAGAGAGAGAGAGACTCAAGAATATTATAAGACCCCCTCCTCCATCTTCCCCACTGCAATATTCTCTCTTAGGTGGCCACTACTCACTGCCTCTTGACCTCCTCCTCCTCTTCCTCTTGCTACTGGACACTCGCCTCCTCTTCCTCTTGCTACTGGACACTCGCCTCCTCTTCCTCTTGCTACTGGACACTCGCCTCCTCTTCCTCTTGCTACTGGACACTCGCTTCCTCCTCCTACTTGACCTCTTCCTCTTTTTTCGCATCTCTACTTTTATTTTAAAGCTTGACCACCCTCCTCATTCACACACTTCCTCGCTGATAATCTTACTTTTCTTTTTTCCTTTTTTGATTCTGATATTTCATTTTCCTGCTCTCTCTCTCTCTCTCTCTCTCTCTCTCTCTCTCTCTCTCATATTCTTTATCTCAAGGCCTTACATTCTCCTTCAACATTTACTTACAACTTCTTCTTCTTTCCCCACAACCACTTCCCCCCGACCTCCCATGCAGCCACTCTATCTACTTCTATCTATCTAAGCCTCTCTGATCTGTTTATATCCTTGACCCATAATTTCGCCGGTCAAGGAGTCCCCCTAACACCTCTTCCTCAACGGCTTATTTCTGGACATGGCTGGTCAATACCCTTCCGTACGTTTAAGCAGAGTACGGCGATATTGGAAAGATTCACGTAACATAAAGGAGGACAGTAAGGTGTATTAAGCAAAATAAATCGCTTAGGAATAGGTGTTAGGGAGCTTCCTCAACTGGCAAGAATACGGGTCCTTGACTTAAGACCTTTCCTTCACCTCCTTAACCTTCTCCTTTTTCAGACCACTTCTCCCGAGTTTTTCTTCCCTCCTTCGCCCTCTTCACACTTCTCACGACCCTCCTTTCTTGACTTTTTCACCTCTTGTTCTAGCCTCCTTCACCCCCTTGGTCTGGGGTGACAAAAAAAAAAAATATGTTTGTGACCTTGACTAAAAGTGTTACAGTATCCCCCCCCCCCGGTCTCTCTCTCTCTCTCTCTCTCTCTCTCTCTCTCTCTCTCACACACACACACACACACACACACACACACACACACACACACACACACACACACACAGATGTAGCACATAACGAGAATATATGATGTATTTCGACGAGAAAGAGATGTAGCACATAACGAGAATATATGATGTCTTTCGACGAGAGAGAGAGAGAGAGAGAGAGAGAGAGAGAGAGAGAGAGAGAGAGAGAGAGAGAGAGAGAGAACGTGGCTGGCCGAGTCCCCAGAATTATCCCACTTTTGTACCCCTAAATTTAACCCATTCATGTTAATAAAAATAAATATAATCTCCCTGTGTTTTATATTCCGAAAAATGGAACGAAGAATTTTGACATACATTCTACATCACATTTCAATAACCATAATTTCTTGTACATTCTCATTTTTACGGCTAGGTCAGTGAGAAATACGAGACAAACCGAAAAATATCGCTCAGGTCTAATTTCATATGACCTAAATTGGCATATTCTCTCTCTCTCTCTCTCTCTCTCTCTCTCTCTCTCATACTTCCATAGTCCCTGTTATTACTACTTACCTACATCTATCTACTTATATGTCTATTTATATTTAGTTATCTATCGATCCATCTATTTCCACTATCTTCCCATTAACGTATCTATCAACATTACCTATTTCTTTACCTGTCTATATGTATTTATTTATCTATCAACACCATCAATTTCTTTATCAATTTTTTTTTTCTCAGACGCAAATTCCCAGAGTTTATTAAAGTGTCGCAAAAATAAATGAAAAAATAAATAAACAAACACCAAGCATCACCACCTCTCCGATTAAGCTGTTTTTATTATTTCTTGGAGGAAATAGTCTTGCGGGACTCTAGCCTTGGGTTCCTTCGTCCTTGTAAAAAAAAAAAAAATCACTTCTAACCCAATCGTGTCAATAAAATCCCATAATAAAAAAAAATAACCAAAAGGTCATTATAGGATATATAACAATTTTACTTATAGGATATATAACAATTTTACTATGATCTTAAAATGCCAATAATTCCCTAAATGATTATAAAGGAAAGATTAATGTAATTTTTAAGTGCCAAAGCATGATAAAATTCTGTGAAAAAAGTCTCAGATAATTTTTAAGTGCCAGTCTACTATAACTTTTAAGTGCCAGAGTCTAACATAATTTTTAAGTGCCAAGTCTAACAATTTTTAAGCGCCAAGTATAATATCACTTTTAAGTGCCTGAGCCTAGTATAATTTATAGTGCCAAAGTCTAATATTTTTAAGTGCCAAATTCTAATATAACTTTCAAGTGACAGAGTCCAGTACAATTTTTAAGTGCCAAAATCTACTATAATTTTTTAGCGCCAAATCCAATTTTTAAGTGCCACAGTCCAATATAATCTTTAAGTGCCAATGCCTATGTAATTTTTACGTACTAATTTCAATACAATTTTTAAGAGATAAGGCATAATATAATTTCTAAGTGGCAATACAATCTTCACAATACAACAGTAAAGTGCCAATGCAACTTTACGGTGCAACCTGAAAGTGTCAAAACTCCGCCAGCAACAACTTCCCCAGACCCGACCCCGACCCCGACCCGACCCAACCAGACTCTGACCAACCCAATTTCACCTCTGGCAGACTCCGCCCAAAGTGTATGCAAATCTCTCTCTCTCTCTCTCTCTCCAATCCGAACCCCCTCTGGCCCGTCAGAACTGCAAAACATGGATGGGGCGGGGAGGGTAGGAGCACAAGAATCGGGGAGGGGGGAGAGAAGGGGGGATGAGGAGAGGGGGAAAAGGGAAGGGGAGGAGATAAGAGGGGGAAAAAGAGGAAGAGAAAGGACTAAGAAAGGGGTAAGGGAGGGAATTAGGGAAAGAGGAATAAAAGGTGGAGGAGAGGGAAGAAGAGGGACGAGGTAGATGAGAAAATGGGAGGAATGATGGAGAGAAGGAGGGGAGGGGACGGGAGGGGAGGGAAGGGGGGGAAGGGGAGGGAAGGGGAAGATGAAGGAAGGGAAGGGGGAGGAGTGACGGGAAGGGGAGGAGCGAGGGGAGGGGGAGGAGTGAGGGGAGGGGCACAAAAAAGGGAGAGGGGCATAAAAAAAATGAAAGGAAGGGGAGGGGAGAGGATTAAAAAGGGGGAGGAAAAGGGAAGACGACAGGAACACTAAAAGTGAGAGACGTTAAAAGGGACACAGGGGAAGTGGTTGGGGAGACGACGAAAAAAGGATGAGGCAGGGGAGGAAAGAGAGGAGGGGAGAGTGGAGAGGAGAGGTGAAAGGGGTTGCGGGCCATTGAAAAGGTGATTCAAGAGGAAGACAGACGAGGAAGAGGGAACAAGATGGGAGGGGAGTCATGGAGAGTAGTGTGGGGTAAGGGGGGGGATCAAAGAAGGAGGGTGAAGAGGGGAGTGGAGGGGATAAGGGGGACAGAAGGAAAGGAAGATGTGCAAAAAAAAAAGGAGGGGGGTGTCAGGGGTGCATGTAAAACGGGGAGGGGGATGGGGCACGCAAGACCAGGAGGCAAAATGAGTAGAGAAGCAGGGGTGAGGGGGTGAGGGAGGAGGGGGGAAGGGAGTGCAAGAGAGGGAGGAGGGTCAGGGGGAGACGGAGGGGTCACAAGAAGCAGGGCAGTTTATCTTAAAGTAAAACCATCTAACATATGCCGGGCGAGTTGGAGTTATGGGAGGCAGTGTAGGATGGATATGTGTGTGTGTGTGTGTGTGTGTGTGTGTGTGTGTGTGTGTGTGAGAGAGAGAGAGAGAGAGAGAGAGAGAGAGAGAGAGAGAGAGGAAACTCTCTGACCTGGGCCTAGAAACAACCAAGGACTTTGCGCTGAGTGACGGAGGTATGAGAGGCATTGAAAGCGTCTTAACCCTCAGTTTGACACTCACTCCTACCTTTCAAACTCGCTCATCTCCCCCCCCCCTCTTTCTCTCTCATGCTAAAGCTCTCACTCTAACCAAAGCTCTCTAACTCCGGCTTACTTAACCGCAACGTTGCTAGTCTGTCGGTCCATCTCTCTCTCTCTCTCTCTCTCTCTCTCATACACACACACACACACACACGGATCCACAAGCACCTCATTTAACACTCAGGGTCCTTAATCCCCAGTCGTGACACCCTCGTCTGTGTATACTGTATACCCGCTATTACACCCACTCCCACCACTCATAAACCATCCCTCTCTTTCACCACATCCAGAAATACCCTAACAATCGTGAAAGCAACCTATAGCATTTTTTTTCACTAGTCCTACGCAAACCATACACCTTTTCCTTTTGTTTTTCTTGTTTAGGTGGTAAACGGAGATGATTTTTTTTTTTCATTCACTGACAAACACTCAATCCCATAGTTCACTGTCATGGTAAAACTGTCTTCAGACCGGCTTATCAAAATTCATCAGCTACCATCCTTCATCAACTGTTATCACTCACTATCAATTCCCATTCATCTTTTATCAATTATTAATCATACTCATCCATCATCACTCATCACCTATCACGCTCATTGTCTTTTATCCTTCAACCATCATTCACCATCATTCATCATCTATCATCACTCATTATCTCTCAATCACTCCTTCACGCCAATGTACGTCACTCTTCCACATGTCCTTCCCCATCTAAATTTCAAAAAAAGGTTCAATATTAGAATGTAAAAATCCACTCCATCGCCTATGCTATAAATAACACGGCCTACTTAGCTCCATAGAAATCATATCCATCTCCTTATTGCTCGCTGTACCTCTCAACCTTTCCATCTTTTTTCCCCTCCCTTTTCTCCCTCTCACTTACATTTCTGCCTTCTCCCTCTACTATCTCCCTTCTGTCTCTCCCCTCTCCTGCTTTTCCCCTAACCCCCTCTCGACCTCTCTAAATCCATCCACATCCTCCCTCTCCAGTCACACTCCTGCATCCCCTTTCTCCCCTTCTTGCATCCCTCACTACCGTTTCCTGCAATCCTGACTTCCCCTCCCTGAATTCCCTTACTTCCCTTATTCCTGCATCCCATCCTCCTCCTCCTACTTCCTCTCCCTTCTTCCCTATCACGTATCTCCCATTCCTCGTACCTCCTCTTCCTCCTTCCCTCTCACGCATCTCCAACTCCTCCTATTTCCTCTTCCTTCTCCCCACTCACGTATCCCAAAAAATCTCCCTCCCCTTCCTCCCTCACAGCCCTCTGTCCCATTCACCCCACTCCATCACAAGCCAAAGAAAAAAAAAATCAGTCTAAGTGAGAGTGGCCGTTTGCGGAGGTGGCCGGAAGAGAAGGAAGAGAAGGGTCAGCACGCCATCTACCTCGCCTGACCTGACCTCGCATGACCTAACCTCACTACTCCCCGTTACGGCACGCTTGGGTCAACTCAGATGGCCCCCACTCTTGGTCACCCTTCCATCTTTGTGACATGACCCCCTCTACCCCCACCTCTCTCTCCCTCCATTTTACAGCTCACATGAACAGCGTCCATAAACATACACGCATGTTTCTCCCCCTCCCTACCCCCTCTCTCTCTGTTACACACACACACACACACACACACACACACACACACACACACACACAAATCACTCTTCAATTTCAAGCACCATTTACACACACAAAAAAAAAAACTTTTACTAACTGTATCCCTCACCACAATCACGTTTTTGGCCTGCACCCATCCACAATTCTTCCCTCACCTTCCTACCTCCCTAATAATTTTTTCACTATTCTTCCTCCTTCTCACTTTATTTTTCTCACATTCTCTCCTCCCATGCCATCTCACATCCAGTCTCTTCTCACTAAAACCTCGTCACCCAATCTCACGCCATTTCCACCTCCCTCCTATTTTTCTCTCTCCCACCAACTCTCTCAACACCTCCACACCTATCTCACCTGCTCCATCACCCCCACCTATCTCTCACCTATAATACCACTCCGACCCATCATATACTCTATCAATACCACTAAGCACGTTCCTCTCCCTCTGTACACTCGTTCCAACCTCTCCCACTCATTCCACTACTCCCACCCATTCCCTCCTCTCCCATCAATACCATCGCTCTAACTCCCACCCATCAACACCACCACTCACATCCCTCTCACTTATACCCTCATCCTCACCAACCCATCCTTTACTCTCTCACTCTCTCTACACACCCCCACTTCTATCCCACCCACACCATTACTCCCTTAACTACCTCTCCCACCCACATTCATCACTCCCATTTACACCAACACCCACACCCACCCATCCTTTACTCTCTTACTCCCACCAACTCTCTACACACTCACATTTCTATCCCACCCACACCATCCTTCCCACAACCACCTCTCCCAGCCACCCTCGTCACTCCCATCTCTCCCATTTATACCAACACCCCCACCCACCCATCCTCTACTCTCTCACTCCCACCAACTTCTAACCCGCCCACACCATCACTCCCACCACCTCTCCCATCCCCCACTACTATCTCTCTCTCTCTCTCTCTCTCCCAGCCAGCCATGCAACCACCCTCCCCGCGGCTTCCTGACCAACAGAATACATTGTAATATTATAGCGAGGGTTGGGTAAGCCCGGTAATGCATGGCTACTATTTATGCCCCCACACCACCACTACCCACCGCACGGACCTCCACTTCCCCCTCCACCTCCACCACCTCCATTTCCACCTCCTCGCCCTCCACCTCCACCGGGGCCAGGCACACATCCACCCCATACACTTATTACTATTAATATTATTATTATTATTATTATTATTACAGCACACTCCTATTTGTAAGGGTGTTCGATGGCCTACAGTACGATTCTCTCTCTCTCTCTCTCTCTCTCTCTCTCTCTCTCTCTCTCTCCACATGAAGGGTCCTTAGCTAAAGTGAGTTTCGACATATATTTAAGCCTAAGTAACCCCTCCTTCGAAGCCATCTTACCCTGCCGTCTTAAGAATTTCTAAAGTAACATGCAAGAACTACATTTTGTGAATTTAAGAGGGATTTAGAGGGAACACAAACAACCAGGCTCTAGCGTCTGAGGTGCTTGGCTTCAGGGTATAGTGTGTGTGTGTGTGTGTGTGTGTGTGTGTGTGTGTGTGTGTGTGTGTGTGTGTGTGTGTGTGTGTGTGATAATAATAATAATAATAATAATAATAATAATAATAATAATAATAATAATAACAATAATAATAATAATAACAATAATAATAATAATAATAATAACCAAGCAATATAATACTAAAAACAGCCTGAGCGTGTGGTACTTAAAAAGCCTAAAGCGCGGGGGGGGGGGGGCCGCAGACCCCTATACCAGTGGAAATAAATGAAGGTGGTGGTGGACTGCACGCATCCCTGGAGACACGTTCACACTCTCCCTTTACACACACACACACACACACACACACACACACACACACACACACAGAAATCGTAAAAAAAAGAAAACAAATAATTATCATCATTTTCATCAACAATTATCATCATCAAGACCTTTTGTTTCACCCAGGCATGAGGTGAAGATACAAAAATAATAATAATAATAATAATAATAATAATAATAATAATAATAATGAATTCGGTGGTGGACTGTAAAGCTGGGGACATACAAGCATTCTTTGTACCTAAATGACACCCAGAAGAAAAGAACTCAAGAAATCCTGTATAAACATACAGTATGTTATGAATGAAAAATATGATCAACAAGAAAACGAGTAGAGAAAAATTACGAGAATGCAAGAATCAACCTCCCGCACAACGAACCTGCATAACAGCAAGCTAAAAGAAGAAAAAGAAAAGCCAGCAGAGCAGAAGTTAGGTATCACGTCCATCCACATTCTTCCCCGGACACCCTACTATAAATCCATTAAAACATACACACGGCCGACGGCTCCCGGGACTCCTAAACCTGCTTGTTCTAATTCCAGCTTGACAGTTATGTGGCAGCCATTCTCAGAGCTTTACCGGGCCTTCTCCTCTCTCCCACTACCAGCCTGGAGCTTTAGAGTGCGAGGGGAGGGGAGGGGAGGGGAAGGGAGGGGAAGGGTGCGACGGAAGGAAAGGGAGTTCAGGTGGAATGTATGTGTGTGGTGGAAGAGGGAGAGTGTATGAGGGAAAGTAGGAAGATGGTGTGTGTGTGTGTGTGTGTGTGTGTGTGTGTGTGTGTGTGTGTGTGTGTGTGTGTGTGTGTGTGTGTGTGTGT
>NC_136958.1:6696659-6706659 GCF_032717465.1 Coenobita brevimanus | reverse complement strand
CTCTCTCTCTCTCCACATTTTCCCCGCCTCACTTCTGCTCCCTCTCGCGTTTGCATTTTTATTCCTTCATCTCCTTTTTCTTTCCCCCGCCTCATTTTTCACGTCCCTCTATTATCTTTCCCCTCCTCTTCCCCCCCCCCCTCATATTTTTCTCAATTTTCTTTCAGTCTTTAATTCTTCCTACTCCATTTTTTTTATTTATTTTTTATTCTTTTTACAAGTCTATTATTTTTCTGGTCCATTTATTTCTGTATTTACAATCTTTCGAATTCCCACTTCAGCTCCTCTTATTTTACATCTTTTGTATTTTCTCTTTATGATTTTTTAACTCATTTCCACCCCAATTTCTACTATTTTAAGTTTCATTTCTTCCTTAACTTTCCTCTAAAACTAATTTCGCTTTTATCTAACTCTCAAATTCCTTCTAATACCAGTTTTCCTCCATTTTAAAAATATATTCTTTCTTGTCATTCCTATTTTTAGTATCCCGTACCGTAAAAAGACAGAGGAGGGGAGAAAAATATCCACACACACACACACACACACACACACACACACACACACACACACACACACACACACACACACTCTTTCTTGCATCTCTCTCTCTCTCTAGGGGTCTCATCACTCGTCCAAACATTAAAGTTAAAAATAGTTTCCCTTGCCGCCACCCTAACATATTACCCCCTTTCTCTAATTTACTCACTCTCTCTCTTACACTTGGCTTAAAACTCTCTCACACTGCGCCCCCCAACTAGCATCCTTAATGAGAAACACACACACACACACACACACACACACACACACACACACACACACACACACACACACAGGATTAAGTAGCCTAATGGATGTATGTCTGTAGTTATGTACGTGTGTAAATATGCGTGTGTGTGTATGTAGGTCAATGTGCGTGCATGTTCGTATTTTGATTATGCGCAACTACACCTGTCTGTGGGTTATATATCTCAGGATTTGTAGGCAATGCGTATGTAGGTCAGTATGTGCGTGTGTAGGTACGTATGTGTGGGTGTATGTACGTATGTGTGGGTGTATGTACGTATGTGTGGGTAAATGTACGCATGTGTGGGCGTATATGCGTATGTGTGGGTGTATGTATGAATGTGTGCATCTATGTACGTGTGTGTATTCAGCCGTCCTGCCTCTCCAAGTAAATTAATTCCTGAGGGTGGCAAACAGAGCTCCCGGGCGGCCTCCTCCTCCTCCTCCTCCTCCTCTTCCACCTCCTTCTCCTCTTCCACCTCCTGCTCCTCTTCCTCCTCCTGCTCCTCCACTTCCTACTACTCCTCCTCATCCTCCTCATTTAAAGCTTCTTTCTCTTCCTAATCTAAAGGATTTTCTTCACTGTCCCCTTTTCAAGCATCCTCATGTCCATCTATTCTTTCTCTTCCTCTTTCTCATCATCTTTTTCATTATCAATTTTTTGTTTTCCTCCTTTCCTATCTAGTCCTCATTTTACTACTTTTCTTCTTTCTTCAATCATCTCTTCTTCCCTTCTTCATTTTCTGGCCATCATTTCCCTCTTCCCCTTCCTGTAATTTCTCCCTTCCATCCATTCATTCTTGGTCAACCCTTTCCTCTTCTCATTAATTTTCTTTCCTTCCACCTCTCTTGTTTCTATCATTCCTTTTTCCATCCTCCTCTTCTTTTATCACTATTCATCTTCTGCCAGTTAATCTCCTCCTCTTAATCCTCTTAGTTTTCCATTCTTTCTTCTCTTTATATAAATCTTCTCTCCTTCGTCTTCTTTTTTCACCATACCCTCCTCTCCTTCCCGTTACTCCTCTTCCTCTTCCTCCTCATTCTTCTCCTCCTCCTCTTATAAAAGCCTATCTTCCTCCCGATCTTTCGTCCCTCTGGTCTTCCTCCCGCCTCTGCCATCTGAGCGAGGCAGGAATTAACGCACTTCCAGGATCTACACACACACACACACACACACACACACACACACACACACACACACACACACACTTCAATACCTATTTCCTTACAACTTCTGAACCCTGCCACCATCAACCCCACTTCCAGCCCCCAATTCCCCCCCCATCCCAATTCCAGCATCCAGTCCCCTCCAATCACATTTCCAACACTCCATTCCCCTACAATCACAATTCCTGCACCCTATTGCACTCCAATCCCAATTCCAGCATCCTATTCCCCTCTAATCCAGCTGTCCCGGTGCCTGGCCAAACACTTGTTGCCACGGAGCTAGTAATGTTACACAGGTTTCAACACTCATTTCCTCGTTCCGGCATCCCTTCCTCCTCTCACCATTTATCCAACCTCACCCTCTAGCATCCTTCTCACCATTCCAGCTCTCCCTACCAGTCCATAATCCCTCCATCATCGCCCTGATCACCATTCCGAAAACCCTCAAACGTTCCAGCATCCTCCTCACTGTTCCAGCAGCCCTCGCCACTCTATAACCACTCCAGCACCTCCCACACCACCATTCTAGCAGCTCTCACTACTCCATAACCACTTCACCAACTCCCTGATCACCGTTCCAGCAACCATCACCACTCCATAACCACTCCAATACCTCCCAGATCACAATTTTAGCTACCTCACCACTCCATAACCAACTCCAATACCTCCCAGATCACCATTCCAGCTCCCTCACCACTCCATAACCACTTCAATACCTCCCTGATCAGCATTCCAGCTCTCTCACCACTCCACTACCGTGTTGACACCATACCAGCAGCCCTCACCACTCCATAACCATTCTTGCACCACCCTGATCACCATTCCAGCAGCCGTCACCACTCTATAACCACTCCAATACCTTCCTGATCACCCTTCCAGATGTTCTCCAGCCACGTTGCAGCAACCTGGGCGTCTGTTCAAACACTTGTTGCCGGGAGCAGGTATAGTTAGTGGCCTCAGCACCCCGACACCATCACCTCCCCTCCCCACCCTCACCCCGCTGTTTGCTAACCTTAATTGTCACCCCCCTAACCCACCCCACCCCACCCCATCCGCCCTCCCTCCAACCTCCCTGACACGACAGAGGGCCGGATATATTGTTTTCTTCGTGTGTGTGTGTGTGTGTGTGTGTGTGTGTGTGTGTGTGTGTGTGTGTGTGTGTGTGTGTGTGTGTGTGTGTGTGTGTGTGTGTGTGCGCGCGCGTGTTGCATTTCACATGCCTACTTACACACACAACCTCTACTGCCCAACATCAACGAACACTAAATACCTCACTTGTATCACACACACACACACACACACACACACACACACACACACACTGCGAATTCTCTCTCTCTCTCTCTCTCTACCTATCTATCTAACTATTGCTTTCCAGTATTTTAACCACCCACCCACAGTACTTCATTACCTCTATCTGTGTCTATCTATCTATCTATATTTCTATCTATCTATCTATCTACCTATCAATCTATCCATCCATCTATCTGTCTCCACGTCAAAGGTATCTATTCGAAGCCACATAACCGGATCAGGATGAGTTTCGGATGCGCAAACGGTTAATCCTCTCTCTCTCTCTCTCTCTCTCTCTCTCTCTCTCTCTCGTGATTACATTAGGAAGAGGGACAAGGGTAATTATTAGCATCATTAGCGTTATTAATGATGGGGATGTGAAGATGGTGGTCGTGGTAGTGTTAATATTTGGATGATCATTTTATTATTCTTACTACCTATTTATTATTAATCTTCACTGATAAGGCAGAAGCTGGATTATTATTATTATTATTATTATTATTATTATTATTATTACTTGGAATTAATATCATCTGTACCACACCCTCTTATCATCACCGTACAGACACTACCATTAACACCAATGCCACCAACTACATCCCCCCTATCACCAGTACCTCGAGGCTGGAGACGGACACCTTCACGTGGTGATATCGATATGGCAGAGTGATGAAGCTGCCCTCCTACATATACGAGTACATCCCTGAACTCCCTCCCTATGCCCCGAAAGGAGGATCGTGGGCTGAAACAGAGGGGAAACTTCAGCCTGTAGTCCACTGGGTTATAGACGAACCTTGGGCTAACAACAGTGACAACCATCAGCCCTCTCGTCACCCCTTCCCTTTCACCATCATCTGGGATAGTGCGAGATGGCAACCAACTTTACCAAAAGACCAAGTTTCGAAGTTTCTCATTAGGCGCTACCATTTCCACCACCCCTGGGACCTCGACCTCTCTCACCTCAACTTCTCTCCCCACCCCACTACCCCGCGTCACTCCAATAACTCCACTATTCGGTGTCACCCTCTCCAGACCTGATATCTGACACCATTTCAACTATATAGACATACCTCATACTTCCTCAAATAACTGATACCTGACACCCCCCTCATACCCAGCCATCTCCCATCCTATCAACATGCCTAATTCCTGGCAACCTGATACGATTTATATATGTAATTTGACCTGATGGGGGTATACCTGGCTATTTCACTACACAGGTAAACTCTCTCTCTCTCTCTCTCTCTCTTCTGAGCCTACTTTCACATTTTCTCACGCACAAACAATACACACGTCTACCACCCCTCCTCGCCCCTACCCTACCTTCCCCCCTCCTCACATCCCCCCTCCCTCTATACCCCTCCTCCACCTCGACGCTTTCCTTTCATCAACTCCTGCCTCAGTCCCCTGCCTCCCACTCCACTTCTGCTATATTACCTTCCACTCAAACCTGCCTCATCCTTCTGTTTCCCACCCAAGTCTGCCTCACCCTTCTACCACCCACCGACACCTGCCTTACCTTTTTGCCTCCCATCCACGCCTGCCTTACCTTCTACCTTCCACCCACACATGCCTCACTATTCTACCTTCCACCCACACATGCCTCACTCTTCTGCCTCCCACCCATGTCTGCCTCACCTTTCTGTCACCCAGCCGCACCAGCCTCATTCTTCTGCCTCCTGCCCACGCCTGGCTCACCTTCTGCCTACACCTAGCCTTCTTCACTCTTCTGCCTCCCCCTCCTGCCTAGCACCTCGCCTGCCTCCCCTCAAGACATCGGAAGGGAGGTGAAGGGAGACAAGTACCTCGTTAGGACACTTCTACTGTGACGTCACTAGCGCAGATGCTCTCTCTCTCTCTCTCTCTCTCCCCTTGTTAGTGGTCTTTACAGGCATCGTCCGTAATGCCCGTATTATGTGTTCCAGTCCCTCCCACTGGTAATTACACTCTCACTGACGTAGATAGATAGATAGATGGAGAGAGAGAGAGAGAGAGAGAGAGAGAGAGTCCGGCTTAATTACAAAGACTTGCTCTCTACTTACACAACCAAATATCTTCGTTTACCCACCAATTCCCACCCTGTCCAACCAATATTCCCTTAAATCTACCTAATACTTAAATCCATCTACACTCTGTTCACTTTAAGTAGGCGTACAATCGATATCTCTCCTCCCTAAATGCTGAGCTGTGACCAGAAATTAACTAATATGATGCTAGTAACGAAGACGTGCTATGGACAGGATGTAGAACTGAAGTGTTTTTTTCTACCAATGACCTACGTGAAATAAATTACAGAAGGACGAAAATCTAGACCAAGTAAAAGTGACAGAACTATAGCACTCTTCCACCAACCGCCTCCCTGCTCCCGTAGCAAGAGGTGAGGCAGGTGAAGGCAGAGGCAAAGGTAGGTTTGAGGATGTGTGGGGTTAATAAGGCATAGCGAGGTCAGAGGTGGGTGCGTAATTCTGTGGGCCTTGGGTGCGTCTACCAGGGTCGCAGGCCATTACCACCTGCTACACCTCCTTGTTCACTGCGTTTGATGCTGGGGATGGGGCTTTCACTCGCACCCCTTTCTCTCCTTACACTCGCACCCCATTCTCTCCTTTCACTCGCACCCCTTTCTCTCCTTTCACTCGCACCCCTTTCTCTCCTTTCACTCGCACCCCTTTCTCTCCTTTCACTCGCACCCCTTTCTCTCCTTTCACTCGCACCCCTTTCTCTCCTTTCACTCGCACCCCTGTCTCTCATTACACTCGGACCGCTTTCTCTCCTTTCACTCGCACCCATTTCTCTCCTTTCACTCGCACCCCTTGCTCTCCCTTCACTCGCACCTCTTTCTCTCCTTACACTCGCACCCCTTTCCTTTCACTCGCACCCCTTTCTCTCCTTTCACTCGCACCCCTTTCTCTCCTTTCACTCGCACCCCTGTTTCTCAACCTACTCGTTCATTACCCTCACCCTACCCCTACACCTTTAACCTTGACGAGGAACCTACACCCACAACCCACCTACACCCACACCTACATCTACTCTTCGTCCATACCAACTAAAACCAACATCCACTACCCCAACTTCCCACTTACACCCACTCTACACCCACACCCACTAAAACCCCCACCCACTACCTTAACTACCCACCTACACCCACTCTACACCTCCACCCACTCTACACCCACGTACACCTGAAGCCTGGGAAGCTTAATTTGATATCTTTAGCCTGATTAAGGTGTCGTGCAGGTGAGATAACCAATTTACCTTGTCATCACCTGGGCACCTAACAACGCTGACCCCGCCACCAAACCACCTTAGAGCCAGCTTTAATTTGAGAGAGTGGCGGAGGGGAAGGAGAAATTATCAGGGGAGGGCTGCTCACCCACTCACTCTCTCTCTCTCTCTCTCTCTCTCTCTGTGTGTGTGTGTGTGTGTGTGTGTGTGTGTGTGTGTGTGTGTGTGTGTGTGTGTGTGTGTGTGTGTGTGTGTGTGTGTGTGTTTGAGAGAGAGAGAGAGAGAGAGAGAGAGAGACTTAAAATGACAAAAATAGGCTACTGAAGAACCAACCAGTCTTCCAATTACTGTCGAGACCACACAACAATTAATGTTTTTTTAATAAAGAAAAAAAAAACGGCTACTAAAGGTGATCAAAAGCAACAGGTGTGAGGAAGGAGGAGGAGGAGGAGGAGGAAGGGTAGAAGAATGGTGATGGGGAATAAAGAGAGGGAGGGGAAGGTGAGAGAGGGTGGGATGGTGAGAGAAGGGAGAGGGAGGGGGGAAAGGGGGGTAAGAAGAAAAGGTAGGAAAAGGAGGAAAGGAAAAGAAGGGAGGAAAAGGAGTAAAGATGAAGGAAAGGAAAAGGAGGAAAGGCAGAAGAGAGGAAAAGGGTGAAGAGGGAAGAAAGGAAGAGGAAGAGAGAAAGAGCAACTGGGGCAAAGGAAAAACAAGGGGAAGGAAGAGTAAAGGAGGAGGCTAACGTTAATAAAAAAAAAGAAGGGGAAGGAAAAGGAAGACAGGAGGAAAGACAGGGAAGGGAAGAAGAAGAGAAAATAAAGAGGAGGAAGGGAGAAAGAAGAATAAAGAGGAGGAAGGAAGAAGAGAAAATAAAGAGGAGGAATGGAGGAAGAAAAAATAAAGTGTGTAGAGAGGAAGAGTAAAGGAGGAGGAGCGCGTTAATTAAAAACTTGGCTCTGACTTGGGGCGTGTGAGGTCGGGTGTCGTTCCCCAGGAGGTCACCATTTTCTTACCCCCTCATCCTCCCAGCTGACCACAATCCCCCATTCCAACTATTTCTCTCCCCTCAAAGTCCCCCACCCCCGAGGATACCACCTATCACCCATATTTTTTCATTTCTGATCCCCTCTCCCTCCATGCTGACCACAATCCTTTCCACTCCCAGCCCATATCACCACTATATTTCTCCCATCAGCCCCTCCCCCTCCCCAAAACAACACCCTTCTCCCGTATTCTTTCAGTCCACCACTTTTTCATCCCCACCCCAAAGAGAGTAGTGTCTCCCTTTCCCTGCTACGTCTCCCAGAGTACTCCTTTACACTTTAACTTGGCATTAAATCATCATCATTCCGACTTGAAGTGCTATAACATAACAGCTAGAATATGATGACAGTCACGAAGGAGTGCTATGGAAAGGACGTACAGCCAAAGCAAAGTCATCTTCTGCCTCTCTGCTACATGCAATAAGCTGCAAAAGGACGAAAATTTGGACCAAGTTCGTGAAACGGGTATTGCAGATTACCAATGTCTTCCCCTTTATCTCCACACGACGCTCCCTCTCCCCTCCAAGACCAACCATTCTTCCTTCTACGTCTCTTAGCCCCCCTCCCCCCACAAGCCCCATCTCTCCCCACCCACCCCAACCTCACTCCCTACGGCTGTGCCTCCGCCACACACAAGTTTTAATGGGAGGAAACAAGGGTCGTTTTATATCCAATTCACTTGCCCTGCAGGTGTGGCAGCTCTCATAGTTCCTACATCAAAGTCCGCACGTGTCTAATCCCACAGCGCATCCAGAGTGACCACAACAAAAACGCTTCCATGGCCGTCAAATATATAATACCACAAAAACGTTTCCATGGCCGTCAGAAGTATAAAACAAAAACGTTCCCACGGCTGAAAAACACAATACAACAGAAACGTTTCCATGGCTGTCAAAACATACAACAAAAACGTTTCCATGGCTGCCAAAACATAATATACAACAGAAACGTTTCCATGGCTGTCAAAATATAATACAACCATTCTTACACGCCACTCCAGACCACCATGTTCATGTATACTATCCTGCTTTTACCTTAACTTAGACTACATTTTCACTCATTTGCAGCTTATTTCATGTAGCTCACTGGAAAAAAAAAAAAAGGCATACTACTGCTCTACATCTTTTTCCATAACACTTCTTCGCGACTAGTATCATATTCCAGCGTTAATTTATTGTTACAGCTCAACATTCAAGGTGGACAGAAGGCAATTTTAGGCCGTTATATTACATACAGCACACACACACACACACACACACACACACACACACACACACACACACACACACACACAAACACACGATAAATATACGGAGCCAAGATAACACAAGCCAAGCTGAAATCTCTCTCTCTCTCTCTCCACAGTATGTCTCCTCCCCCCCACACGTACCGCACACCCACAAGACCCCCCACACATACATCCACCATTAAAAAGTCTCCTCCCTCACATATCCACAAGTACCCCACACGCACCCACACACCGTCCCCCTACACCTACACCCACCAATAAAGTCCCCCACACCCCCACAAGTCCCCCACACACCCACAGTAAAGGCCACAATCTCCCACGACCATCCACGTAACAAAATATTGGGGAATAAAATCCAATAAAACCAACAGGAGAGCCAACACTAATCCCGCCCTGCCCCTTCCATCCCTCCCTCCTTTCGGTGCATCTCTTCCTGTTTCTCCTCCTTCCTTGACTTTCCTTCCTCTCCTCTCGACTCCTAACTCTCTCTCTCTCTCTCTCTCTTCTTTAACTCCTTCACTCTCCTCACTTCCGTCAATATATTGCTGACTCTTCCCTCCTTCCCTTCCTTGCTTCTCCCCTCGTGTTTCGCATGCCTTACTGCCTCTCTCTCTTCTCTCTGTCTCCATCTTCTCTCTCGTCTCTCCAATTTTCCTACTCATCTCTTCTCTCCCTCCCTCTCCTCTCCCCCCTCCCTCCCTGTCTCTCTCTCTCTCCTCTTCCCTGCGCATCCTCCTTATCGCGCCTCACTCCTCCCTCCCTGTCTTATCTCTCCATCTTTCCTTGCAACAGCCACATATTCCTTCCCTCCCTCCCTCCCTCCCTCCCAGCGTGTCTCCCTCTAGGCTTCCCTCCCTGCCTCCTTCCTCCCAAGCGTGTTTCCCTCTAGGTTCCCTCCCTCCCAACGTTTCTAAGCCTCCCTCTTTCCCTCCTTCCTTTTTTCCAGTTGTGTCTTCCTTCCTCCCTTCCCTTCTCTGCCTTCACCGCGTCTCTCCTATTCTGCTCCTGCTTTAGCCTCCGCCTCTCTCTCTCTCTCTCTCTCTCTTTCTCTCTCTCTCTCTCTCTCAACAAAATCTGCTTCTACCTTGCTTCTACTTATGTTTACCGCATGCTACAGAATTTCCCCACACAGACTGAGCTACAAACGAAAAAAGTTAGTGACTTCCTTGTCCCCCTCCCCCCTCTCTCTCTCTCTCACACACACACACACACACACACACACACACACACTTTTCCATCT
>NC_136958.1:6666659-6691659 GCF_032717465.1 Coenobita brevimanus | reverse complement strand
GAAAAAAAAAAGGGAGAAAGGGAGAAAAAGGAGGAAAAATTCTTAAAACAAACAGGTGAGGTGTTGATGGAGAGGCTTGGAGAGGGAGAGGTGGTGAGAGTTAGGATGAGGGGAGGGAGGGGAGAAGGGGAACAAATAGGGAGAGAGGAAGAGGGAAGGGGCGACTTGAGTGATGATGGGAGTAGGTAGGGGAGAAGGGAACAGGGGAGAAGCGGAGGGAGGGCGAGAGAGAGAGTGAGGGATGGGGGGAAGAGAAGGGGAACAGAGAAGGAGAGAGGAAGAGGGACGGGGAGACTTCAGGGAAGATTGGCCTAGGCTGGGGGGAAGGGAAAAGTAACTGGGCAAGCAGGGTAGGGGAAGGGGAGGACAAGAAGCTATGGGAAAGGGGAGGGGACTTAAGAGAGGGAAGGTAGGGGGAAGGCGAGGCAGGGGTGAGGAAGGACAAGTGAAGCAGGGAAGGTGAGACAAGGCAGGAGAGACAGGGGTGAGGCAGGTGAGGTGAACTAGGGAAGGTAAGACAAGACAGGAGAGGCAGGGGTGATCATAAAGGTAGGAGAGGCTGAGGTGAGGCAGGACAGGTGGGGCAGGGCAGGTGACAGCAGGGCCCCAGGCTGGGTATAATGGCCACGTAAGCCGCCGTCTCGGGTTACCTTGCTCACGGCCCCGGCACTGGAGGGTAAGAGGGGAATAGAGAGGGAAGGAGGGAGGGGGTGAGAGGGAAAGGGAGGGTGGGAGGGGGTGAAAGGAAGAGGGAGGGAGGGAGAGCTGACAGAGAGAGAGAGAAAGTCCGAGAAGAGACGTGGAAATGAGCTACAATACCGGGAGAGGAAATTGGAAGAGGAAATGATAATGATGGCGTGGTGGTGGATGGAAAAGATAAGAAAAATACACATTACTCCCCCCTCCCCCCTCCTCTCTCTCTCTCTCTCTCTCTCTCTCTCTCTCTTTCTCTCTCTCTCTCCTCCCACACGACTTTACCATCCTCTCCCCTTCAATCAACTTCACCTTTCCTCCCCTCCCACACAACCCTGTCTTTTCCTCCTACTAAACCCTCCTTTCCCTCTCCACCAATTCCTTCTTTTCTCTCCCTTCGGCTCCACTAACCCCTACTTCCCTCCCTCTTATCTCTCCCTTCCTCCTATCTTGCTCAACCAAACTTTCGCCTCCCTTGCAATTAGACACACCTTCCCCTCTACCCTCCCACAACCACACACATGCAGACCCCTCACCCCTACAACTTCCTCACTTCTTTCCCCTTCACAACTCCCCACTTATCCTCCCTCTCTTCCATCTCCCAAATTTCCCTTTCCTACCGTCTCTCCTCTTCCACCCCCGTTTCCTTATCTCCCCATCACACACACACACACACACACACACACACACACACACACACACACACACACACACAATCCCCCTACTTAACCCCAACACCCCTACCTTCCCCATCCCTCTTATTCCACCCCTTTTCCTTGCCTCCCACGCAAACTTCCCCTCCCCCCGTCTCTCTCTCTCCCCTACCTCTCCCTAAGAGTCCCCTCCGTCCCCCCATCACCCCCACCTTCCCCCACCACACACAACACGGCCGTAGCACCTCATAAAACACACCATAAAACAGGCCAGGACAGTTGCTCGCGGTTTAACTCCTCCCTCGCACCTTTCCCGAAAATACAGATGCCCTCGTGAACTTTGACCCCCGCCTACCACTCTCTCTCTCTCTCTCTCTCCCTCGTGTGTGTGTGTGTGTGTTAATATTTAATGGTAATATAAGAAAACCACTTGGCTAAATCTACGTGTGCTCAACCTAAACCATCTAAACAATCTATCCACTTAAACCATCCACTTAATTTAGTAACTTAACCAACTCAGTCTACCTATATCCTTAGCCTAATCCATCCTTCACTTAACCCAGCCATTAACACCATCTAACCACTTAATCTAACCAGCCACTTAGCCTAATCCACCCAGCCACTTAACCACTTAAAAATTCACCCACTTAATCCATCCACGCACTTAGCTCACCCAGCCACTTAATCCAGCCAACCAGTTAACTCACCCAAGCACTTAAATGGAACACTTATTTCTCCCGGCTACTTAATCCACCTGGCCACTTAATCCCCATAATCCATCTCCCCCGAGCCTCTTTAAAAGTGGATAACTCATTACCCTTTAGAAAAACCAATGACTTTATCCTGTCTCGAGGGGGAATTAAAAATGACGTAATTTAGTAGGCGATTTTTGATGGTACAGGTGATGACCGGAAAAAGGTGTAATAACGAGGGAATTGCTGAGAGAGAGAGAGAGAGAGAGAGAGAGAGAGAGAGAGAGAGAGAGAGAGAGAGAGAGAGAGAGAGAGTCCCTCCTATGCTAAAATCGTCTGGACAGCAAAATAATAATAATAATAATAATAATAATAAAAACAAATAACGTCCTCTAGCTGAAGGCATTAAGGAGAGAAGATGGAAAGGGGAAGGAATGGAGTGAATAAAGATGAGTAAAAATAAAGGAAAGGCAAAGTAAAGAGGAAAAATAATGTGCATTAAGGAGGGGAGACAATGAAGAAGTTAATGACAAAAGGGATGTGAATGAGGGAAAAACGAGATTAAGGAGAGAGGAGGAGGAGGAAGAGGCAGATAGAGGGAAGACAGAAAGGATGATAAAAGAAGGAAGGGAAACACAAGGAGAAATGAGACTGAAGAAGAGAGAAAAGTGTAAATTAGGCAGAATGAAGACAGAAAAGAAAGAGAAGAGGATGAAGAAAGGGATGAGAGAGGAGGGAGAAAGAAGAGGAAAGAGAAGGAAGAAAGAAGAGGAGGGAGAAGGAAGAGGGAGGAGGAGATAAAATGAAAAGGAAGGAGGAAGTAGAAAGAAAAGTAGAAAGGAGAGGAAGAAACAACAGGTCGAAGAAAGGAAGACAGCCAAAAAAAAAGAAAGAACAGGAGGGCAAGAACTGGAGGAGGAAAGTAAAAGGGAACCTAAGAAAGGAAGATAACAGGTAGTACGAAGGAAGAAAATTAAGGAAGCAAGCAGAGTTAGATAAGAGATGAGACTAAGAAGAAGGAAGTATGAAGGGAGGCAGAAGGAAGGAAGTATGAAGGGAGGCAGAGGGAAGGAAGGATGGAGGGAAGGAAGGTAGGAAGAAAGGAGGGAAGGAAGGAAGGAGGGAAGGAAGCGAGGCAGGAAGAGACAAGGCAAGAGGAAGGAGCATAAGAGATGTGGAGCAGGGAGAGAGGAGGCAGAAGGAGGAAAGGTAAGAAAAGGCAGAGGGAAAGGAAGACGCAAAAGAATGACAAAGAGGAAAACCAGGTGAAAAAGACAAACAAAATAAAAATACAAAACATACACCACAAAGACGCGGCAAAGGAGAATGACCAAGAAAAAACAAGAAAAAAAAATGTATATCAAGAATTCTGGACAAAAAGAAAAAACACGAGAAGAAAGGCGACACCTCCAAGAAAAAGGCCAAAGGTAACAAGCACGAGAAGGACAAGGTGAAACAGGATACACACCAGAGGACGGACACACGAGAGAGAGAGAGAGAGAGAGAGAGAGAGAGAGAGAGAGAGAGAGAGAGAGAGAGAGAGAGAGAGAGAGAGTGTGAGAGAGAGAGAGAGAGAGAGAGAGAGAGAGAGAGAGAGAGAGAGAGAGAGAGAGAGAGAGACTAAAACATAAGCCAATGGAGTCTAGAGAAAGTGCCACAAAAAAGTAAATTTCTTTCCTCCCCCCTCAACCCACACAAACCCCTCCACCACCTCTCTGACCACTCCCCAATCCCCACACTACTCCCCCTACTCACCAACAGAATCCCCATCCCACATCTCATTCCCACACCACCACCTCCACAAAGGCCTCACCCCTACCCACCTCATCTTCCATCCCTCCAAAAACACTCCCTTACCCCCCTCCCCCACTCTCCTCATCTCCACCCCCCCTTTCCTCACACACACACACACACACACACACACACACACACACACAACGTTATCCTCACCCTTCACTTCCCTTACTCCCCCCTTCACAAACACTCCCTCACTCTCACCCCCACCCCACCCCCGCCCTTCCACAAACACTTTCACCCCTCCCGTCCATTAACACTCACCCCACCCTTTCATTAACACTCTTTCACCCCACCCCCACCTTCCTCACCCCCACCCCCACTCCCACTCCCTCACTCCTCCACCCCACCACAAACACTCCCTCACCCCCCCACCCTCAGCCACCAGTATTTATTGACTCTCTTATTCCCGGATGCCAAAGCTGCCGCGGCCAACACTGATATACGGGCGGGCAAACAGTGGGCGGGGCGAGCTGTGGGTGGGGTGGGGTGAGTGTTAAGACGGGTGTGGGTGGGGTGAGGCAGGGTGTAGGTTGAAGGGGAGGGGAAGGGTGTTGGGTGGATGTTAAGAGGGGTGTGGGTGAGGTGAGGCAGAGGCAGTGTTGGAGGGACAGGGGTGGGGAGAGGCAGGGTGAGTGTTGGAGGGGTTGGGGGAGGTGGTGTGGGGTGAAGAGGGGTGAAAAGTATGAGAGTAAGAGGGAGAAATGGGAAGCCAACAGCAACAGATCTATCAATCCCTCCAGCTGTGGTATTTATATTATGAGCCTAATATATGTGACGTGAAGAAAGGTGACAGTAGTTTGGATAAGGTGTGTGTGTGTGTGTGTGTGTGTGTGTGTGTGTGTGTGTGTGTGTGTGTGTGTGTGTGTGTGTGTGTGTGTGTGTGTGTGTGTGTGTGTGTGTGTGTGTGTGTGTGTGAGGGGAGGATGAAGTGTGAGAAGGAAGGAGCAGACTAAGTGAGAAGGGAGAAGGATAAGAGAGTGACGATAAGGGTGTGAGAGCGAGAATAAGGGTGTAAGAGTGAGGGGAGTGGGGATTAAGAGTGAGGGGAGTGGGGATTAAAAGTGAGGGGAAAGGGATGTGAGGGGAAGGACAGTCAAGGGGCGCGAAAGACGGTACCAAACAGCTACAATCCTATTTACCCTTTTGAGGCTGTTATATTAGAGGGAAGAATAGGAATTAATACCTAACACCTTTTCCTTAGCGATTTATTGTTGGATATGGCTGGTTAATATCCTTTTGTACGTTATTTATCCAGAGCAAGGCGATGTTCGAGGGCTTTATTTAACACAGAATTCAATAGAAAGGTGTAATAAACAAAATCTCTTAGGAAAAGGTGTTAGGGAGCTTCCTCAATCGACGAGAGGAATGAGGGCAAGGGGTGGGAGAAGAAAGGTGAGTGGGCGGGAGGGGAAGGACGGTAGGGATGGGAGGGAGGGGTGGGTGTGGCATGGAGGAGAGGCAAGAGGAGGTGAGTGGGAAGGCAGGAGGAGATAATGGGGAGGAAATAATGATGAAGGAGGAGGAGGAGGAGGAGGAAAAAGAGGATAGCTAAAAGGGACGGGGGAAGGAACTGACTGACTGAATGAATGAATGACAGAATGAAAGAATGAACGAATGAATGCAGTAGGGTAAAGTCAAAGGAAGGAAGGAAGCGAGGAAAATGCTTAAGCAAACATAGGTATGAATTAACAATGACTGGAGGAAAAAGACAGGGTCAACAAAGGGGATGGAGAGAAGGAAGGAAGGCCGGGCAAAAAGCGAATGAATAAATACATGAAGTAGGATGAATGAATGAATGAATGAATGAATGGAAGGAAAGACATGTGAGAAAAACAGTGAGTTGGTGAGAATGAAGAGTGTGCGTGGGGGGAGAGAAAGGCAAAAAGGGAAGGAAGGGAGGGGAGAGAGAGAGGAGAGGGAAAGGTAGGAGAAAGGAGGGAAAAGAGATGGGAAGGAGAGGGGAGGTAGGAGAAAGGAAGAAAGAAGAGAGGAAGGGGAAGGAAGGAAGAGAAGGAAAGAGGGGAGAGAAAGAAAGAAGGGAGGCCAGGGAAAGAAGCGAGGATAAGGGGGAAGGACGATGCGTGGGAAGGAAAGGAGACGTACGAGATGTGGGTGAAGGGGAGGAGGAGGATCGAGGTTGGAAGGAAGAAACGGCGGAGGCTTAGGGGCAAGGATGGGAGTGAAGATGGGTGTGTGGGAGGAAAAAGGAGGAGGAGGAAAAGAAGAAGAAGCTGCTGTGAAAGAGGAAAATCAGAGTAACAAGGATTATATATGAGAAGTGAATGAAGGGGAAAAAACTCATAAATTAACAGCCAAGGAAAAAGAAGGAAAAAGAATAATTACAAGAAGAAAATCGTCACTGGGAGGTGAGGATGAAGGAAGGGGGAGTGAGAGAGAAAGGGAGAGGGAGTGAGAGAGAAATGAAAAGAAAGAAAGGATGAATGAAGGCCAAAAGGAAAGAAATCCACAAGAAGCAATATACATAAGTTACAGAGCAGGAAGGAATAAAGTGAAGAAAGAGGCATGACCAGGAAAAGTGTGTGTGTGTGTGTGTGTGTGTGTGTGTGTGTGTGTGTGTGTGTGTGTGTGTGTGTGTGTGTGTGTGTGTGTGTGTGTGTGTGTGTGTGTGAGAGAGAGAGAGAGAGAGAGAGAGAGAGAATGAAGGTGGGAAGATGCAAAGACGAAAAATGAGAAACAGTGGAAAAAGAGGGAAGGAGAAAATGGCAGGGCAAATAGTGAGAGAGAACAGGGAGGAAGACAGAACACAGAAATGGATGGCAAAACAGAACGAAACAATCTGAAAAACAAAATAAAAACAAATGAAGGTGAATAAGGAACAAATGAAAATGATAAAGAAATTGGAGTAAAGTTGATGATAAAAAAAAAAATGAAAATATGAACAAAATGGGCCATGATGGGCGATTTTCTACAGGTAAGTGTTATATATTCAAAAATTTTCTTCAGGTGTTACTCAAAATTTTCTCCAGGTATGTTTCTCAAAATTTTCTCCAGGTAAGTTATTTCAATTTTTCTCCAGGTAAGTGTTACTCAAAAATTTCTCCAGGTAAGTTATTTAAATTTTTCTCCAGGTAAGTGTTATTCAAAATTTTCTCCAAGTAAGTTATTCAAAACTTTCTCCAGGTAAGTTATTTAAATTTTTCTCCAGGTAAGTGCTATTCAAAATTTTCTCCAGGTAAGTGTAAGTAAAAGTTATTCAAAGATTCCCGGTAAAAATGCTACTCCAAGTTTTCTTCTAGGAGCACTATAACAAAGTTCCCAGGCTCTACTCCCATACACCTAGCGATACAAGACGCAGGTATAAAAAATGCTAAAATCGTGGCGTCTTGATGTTGGGCGGGGAATCTGTATGCAAGGGCGGGGCGGTGTGTTTATCATGTGTTTTATGTGAGGGGCGGCCGAGCACCAGGTCACTCCTTCAGATGACTGGCGGACCTGGCATACCAAAGTGGGGTGAGGTGGGGTGGGGCGGGGCTGGGGGAGGCGAGGAAGAGGGAAAGGCGAGAGAGGAGGAGGTTAGGGGTAGTGGTAAGGGGTTGAAGCAGGAAGGGAGCGGCGAGGAAGAGGGGAAGGAGAGACAGGAGGAGGTTAGGGGGGGTGGTAGGGGGTTAAGCAGAGAGGTAAAGGGAGGTGGGAGTGGGAGGTTAAGGGGACTGGTAAGGGGAGGCTATGGAAGAAAGGGGGGCGAAGCAGGGAGGTGTAGGGAAGGTGGGAGGGGGAAGAGGGGGTGGTAGGAGAATGCTACAGAGGAAAGGGGAGATGATACAGGGAGGTAAAAGGGGGTGTTTTTGTCATCTTCCTTATATTCATAATAGTATGTTCGTCTGTACCGATGGAAGGCCAATATTGCACGAAACACATCTTGGTCAATGGGGTTGTTACATACCCACACCAATAACACAAATTCGGAAACTCTCAACTCTTAGAAATAAAACGCAATAATTCTAAACTCTGGCCAAATATATTAACTCAATCTTATGCCCAGACCCCTCTCCCCAAAACTGCACCAAGGGGAACAATGAAATGAGTGAGTGAGAGAGAGAGAGAGAGAGAGAGAGAGAGAGAGAGAGAGAGAGAGAGAGAGAGAGAGAGAGAGAGAATGTCTCTGGAATCTGTGGAATATTGTGGAGGAACAGATGAAGGCGGAGGTGATGGCTGAGGAGGGCGGGGGGAAGTCACTGAATCTCTCTCTCTCTCTCTCTCTCTCTCTCTCTCTCTCTCTCTCTCACATCACGTCAACGGTGCTTGGGGCAAATTTAATACCCTTCCACCTCGACCCGTCCTAACAGAGTGTGGATTCCTGATTTGTGCCACCACCACTACTACCACAACCACCACCACCACCACCACCACTACTGCCACCACCACTACTGCCACCACCACTACTACTACTACCACCGCTATCACCACCACCTCCGCCCCATCCCAAGTCATCCTTCAACATATTTCACTGGCCTCATTCTCGTGAAATTCGGGGACTTCCTATCACTTATTTCTTACCGATTTATTTTTGACACTACATATTAAATTTTTCACTGCGGATTTAGTTTGGATACTTAACATACGATTACATCTTTAGATTAAATTTTTCCCACCTGTTTACGCTTCAAACCAATTAGAAAAGCTGATCCAGGTGAAGGGGTTTGATGTAGAGAAGCAATGTGGGAAGTATATTTTGTACGTATGTATGTATGTACAGTATGTATATAAGTATGTATGTATGTAGGTAGGTAGGTAGCTAGGTATGCAGGTAGGTAGGCAGGCAGGCAGGTAGGTAGGTAGGTAGGTAGGTAGGTAGGAAGGAAGGAAGGAAGGAAGGAAGGAAGGAAGGAAGGAAGGTGGGTTGGGTCGGTAGGTACTGTACGTAGGTAGGTAGGTAGGTAGGTGGGTAAGCAGGTAGGTAGACAAGAGGGAAGGAAGGCTGGTGGGTGGGTAGGTACTGTAGGTAGGTAGGTAAGGTACACAGAAAGACAAATACACACAAAAAGCCAACTATAAACAGAAACGCATGTCAGTAGATAAATGCACGCCCTTCACCACAACAGATAATGCAGCAGTTAGCCAAAGATACACAGATAAATGTGGATCCTTTATCAGCAAGCGGAATTTCCAAACACCATCGTATTAGACCATATTTTACTGAACTCTTAAAATTCCCTCCCACTCACGACACTTTTATCTTCTCCACTCCTCATACCTTCTTTTATTTCATCTCTCTCTCTCTCTCAAATTTTCTTCCCACTGACTACCTCACCCTCATATTTAACCAGCTCTCTTCCTCATCACCTCTCCTTCCCCCACCCCTTCCCTAACTCCCCGTACTCTTCTTCCCCCGATACATTCTATTTTTCCCCTTCTCTTATTTTACTCCTCTCCTCCTCCTCCTCTGATCCCCCTTCTCGTCTTTCCCCAGCTTCATCCATTCACCCCCTCCCTCTCTACCCCCCATTCCTACACCTCTCTTTTCTCCCATATCTCATTTCCTTCTTTCTCTGCCCTTCTTGAACTTGCCTCCTTTACGTCTCCTAAATCCCCTCTTCCTTCTCCTCTTCTCCCTACCCCTTCTCCCTCTCTACCCACCCTCCAACCCTCCCCTTCTCCCAAATCTTCTCATCTTCTCAACTTTTTACTTCTCCTTCCCCTTCGTATCCTCTCCCCACTCCACCACCTCTCCCCTCCCCTCATTCCATCCCCACTCCCTCTCCTCCTTGCCTCATCCCTTCCCCTCCTCCTCTCCCAGCTTCACTCCTCCATCCCCCCTTCCTTCCCCCCTGCCCCCAAACACACACCTTCCACGTCTAGCCAAACGAGCCCATTCTTTCCGGCGGATTAATAAAGAGGATGCTGACGACCTGGAAAATTTACCGACGGGCCAAAGGAGGAGCAGAAGGAGGAAGAGGAAGACCCCCACCCTCCGCCAGTCCCCTCCTCCCCTCCCCCCCGTCGCGTTTGTCTCGCCCTATTGCAAAAGTTGGGGGCGGTGATGGGCGGTATACTAAAGCGTTATGGGGGCAGCGCGACCCACTGAGTTCTTGATTCACGTTCACTTCGCACAAGAAAACCCATCCAAGGTGCGAGGGTGGGGGTGGTGGGGAGGGCGGGGGGAGATTTTTGAACCCCCCCTCACCCCCCTTTAATTATATTTTTGGCTAGACGGCTTTGTGTGTGTGTGTGTGTGTGTGTGTGTGTGTGTGTGTGTGTGTGTGTGTGTGTGTGTGTGTGTGTGTGTGTGTGTGTGTGTGTGTGTGTGTGAGAGAGAGAGAGAGAGAGAGAGAGAGAGAGAGAGGGGGGGGGGCACATACACTCGATGACTATACTTTTTTCACTTCAACCTGCCTTAGATTTTGTCTTCTGCAACTTATTTCACGTGGCTCAGTGACAAAATAAGACAATAACACTATATCATTCCATAGCACTTCTTCGTGACTACCATAATTTACAAGCATTAACAAGTACTCTGACTCTGCATTCAAGATGGAGAGGTTTCAACAAGTGGAGAGTGTGACATGACTTAAATAAAAATGACAATTCTTTTTTATCTACAGTTCTAGTTAGTGAAGTGTGATGGGTGGGTTGTGGAGGGTGTGAATGCAGGGGTGTCGTTTTAATCTCTCTAGCTATCTGGTTTAATCTAAGCCATCGTTACTAAACCTGGCTTAATCTAACCTAATCTCATCCACCATTAACCTTACCTACCCTTACTTCACCTTGACATACCTATTCAATACTTCACCTTAACATACCTATCCAGTATTAACCCTACCTACCCTTATGCACTTTAACATACCCAATATTAACCCTACTTACCCTTACTTCACCTTAACATACCTATCCAATATTAACCCTACCTGCCTTACTTCACCTTGACATACCTATTCAATATTAACCCTACCTACCTTACTTCACCTTGACATACCTATTCAATATTAACCCTACCTACCCTTGCTTCACCTTGACATACCTGCATCATGAAAAAAAGACCAAACCTAATACAACTCTGACCTATCATGACCTAATATGACCTGACCTAACATACAATTCACTCTAACCTAACCTGACCTAACCAAATCTGATCCGACGTCCTAACAGAGCTCATTTAAAGTTAACCTAGCATAGTCTCCCCGGTAAGGCTGTTTATCCCCTCCCCTACTAGGCAATCCTCGCCCTAACGAACGACCTCATTAGTGACATAATTAACTACGGGTAATGACCTCGATTAAGCCCGTAAGGTGAACATATTAATAGTCTCTTTTTTCCCCTCGTTACCCGTTTGATTATAAGGTCATGATTTTTACCTCAATTTGCGATGCCTTTAAAGAGGAAAGACTATATTATTTTTTTTTAAGTGTCTGACCATGTTCTCCTTTTGTGGAAAATGTGGTGGTGGTGGTGGTGGTGGTGATGATGATGATAATGGTTTTTAAATGAATGATACTGTTACATTATTTCCTAGTCTTCTACTGTTAACCCCTTCACTACTCTAACGTGTGTGTGTGTGTGTGTGTGTGTGTGTGTGTGTGTGTGTGTGTGTGTGTGTGTGTGTGTGTGTGTGTGTGTGTGTGTGTGTGTGTGTGTGTGTGTGTTTAATGCGAGGAAGAAGGAACCAAAGGCCATGAGCCCTCAGTAACAGTTCCCTCAAAGAGAAAAACAAAATACAATAGAGAGCCAAATTCAAGATCCGATCATTTTGAGATGCCTGGACACACTGCGTTTGAAAGACTGGAGACCATAGGCAGCAGGAAATACAGACAGAGGGAGACAGTTCCAGAGCTGACTTGTTGCATAAATGAAAGACTGGGAGTAACGGTTAACTCTTGCATTAGAGAGTTGGACAGAAAAGGGATGAGTGTGTGTGTGTGTGTGTGTGTGTGTGTGTGTGTGTGTGTGTGTGTGTGTGTGTGTGTGTGTGTGTGTGTGTGTGTGTGTGTGTGTGTGTGTGTGTGTGTGATATTTTAAGCACTCTTTTAAAGCACACCACGATGGTCACTAAGAAGTTCAAAGGGGAAAAGTTTTTAAGGTAGTGTCTGAGTGTGTCTGATTGGGAGGGGAGGGAGGGGGATGTGAGAAGGGAAGGAGGGGGAGGGAAGAGGGGAGGGAGGAAGGAGAGAGAGAGGAGAAGAGGGAAAGGAGGATGAAAGGGCTATGGATGGGCAGGTGGAAGGAAGGAGAAGGGAAAGGAAATTGAAGGAAGGCGGTAAGAGGAAAGGAGGGAGTGAGAAGGATGAGGTGAGGAGAGAGAGAGAGAGAGAGAGAGAGAGAGAGAGAGAGAGAGAGAGAGAGACGGGAGGGGGAGGGGGTCAGAGTGAGCGGGGCAGAGGCCATACATCTCCATTACGCGGTCGTCCTTCCCTGTCTCTCCTTATCTCTCTCCCGTCCCTCCACATCCCCTCCTTTCCCTCCACATTTCCTCCCGTCTCTCTCCCTTCCTCCAAACTCTCTCCTATCCCTCCACATCTCTTCCCGTCTCCCTCTATCCCTTCACACTATCTCCTCTCTCTCCCCTTTCCACCTCTTCTTTCTTCCGTCTCTCCACCGCTCCTGTCTTCCTCCTCCTGATTTTTTCTTCCTGTTCCCTCTCCTGTTCCCCTTCCCTCCTCCAAATTCTCTCCAATCTCTCTCTCTCTCTCTCTCTCTCTCGTCTCAACATCTCTCTACACCTCATCTGTCTCTCATCATCCCGTTTCCTTTCCCTCCAAAATCTCTCCGCACTCCTCCATCTCTCCTGTCTCTCCACGCACTCTCTCCTGTCTCACCATCTCTCTACACCTCCTACTGTCTCTCCCCGTTTCTCCACAATTCTCCCTTAGCCCTCAACACACCTCCCTCTCTGTCGAAAAAAACAACTTATACGAAGTATTTCTCACTGATGATGTCACAATAGACTCTCTTGGCAATATCCTTATCTATTTACCTATCTACCGAGACGAGGAAGGGCAGAAAGGAGGAAGAGGGGATGGGAAGGAGGAAAAGGAGGAACAAGGGGATTCGATTTGAGAAGAAAAGGAAAGAGGAAGAAGGGGAGAAGATGAAGAGAAGAAGAAAATTAAATAGGAAAAGTAGATGACTAAAGGAAAGAAGGGAGAAAGATAGGACAGATTAGTGCAAGAGAAGAAAGAAAAAGAGTAAGAGAAAAGAAGAGTAGATAAGCGGAAGAAGGAAAGGAAGGTGAAAAAGGGAGTGAAGGAGAGATGGAAGGGTAGATGTGAGGAAAAATGAAAGGAATAAACAGAAGGAAATAATGACTAAGATGCAATGGCAGGGAAGGAAGGAAATAGAGAAGACTGAAGAGGGGAAAGAGAGAAATTGGAGTAAAAAAGAAATAATAGTAATGGGAAGAGGAAATGGGAAGGGAGGAGAGTGAAAGAGAATATTGAAAGGGGGAGGGGAGGGGAGGGGAGGGGAGGGGAGGGGAGGCGGTGGCTGAATCGGTAGAGAGGCGGCCTGCAGTCCTAATGGACCCAGGATCGAATCCCGGCTGGGGCAGGGAACAGTTTAAGGATTTGAATTTCCTAAAAAAAAAGGCAGACTTTCCTGATCTACCAGATGACCCGCCGACATGTCGTAAAAGTACCCCCGCTAATACCAATACACCAGTCCTGTATGAGACAGCCCTAGCATGTATTCAATATGGACGGTGGGTGTTAGCGCCGAAGTGGTGACATGTGGAGATGTAGGAGGACTACTGGGCCTTGGGATAGGTGACCGCCCCCAAGAAATAGGCCATGAGCCTTTGCCCAGAGTCGGACACGTAAAAAAAAAAAGAGAGAGAGAGAGAGAGAGAGAGAGAGAAGATTGAAGGGAGTGAGAATTTGGGAAGGGAGAAGTGCAAAAAGGTTGAGACTGAAGGGGGAAAGGAAGAGGGGAAGGGGGGGAGAAGTGAGGGGAAGGGGGGGAGAGGAGAGGGGAAGGGGGAGAGGAGAGGGATGAGGGGAAACAATTACATGATACCTCTAACAGTGTTCCCTCAACCACCTGTTTCCTCTCCATCGTTTCTCTCCTTTTCCTTCCTTCCTTTTCCCCCTTCTCTTCCTTCTTTCCCTATTCCTTCCTCCCTTTCTCCTTTTCCTTGTTGCTCTCCTTCTCCCCCATCTTTCTTTCCCGTTTCCTTCAATCTTTCCCTATTCCTTCCATCCTTCTCCTTTTCCCATCTTTATCTCAATATTTTCTCCCTAAATCTCCCCTCCCTCCTTTCCTCTCTCCTTCCTTGTCTAATCTTTCCCATCCCTCTCCTTTTTCCTTCCCAAACATTACTTTCTTTTTTCCCCTTCTTCGTTTCTCTTTCACCTCTCCTTCCATTAGTACTTTATATTTTCTCTTTCCTTCCCTCTTTCTCTAATACTTCCCCTCCCTCTTTATCCTCCCTTCCTCTCTTCCTCAATATCCTCTTTCTTCCCCCTACTCGTCTCCTCTTTCTCTTCCTCTCGTCTTAATTCGGTATTTCTCTTCGTCTCCTCCTCTCTTTCCTTTCAATATTCTCTTCTTCATCCTTATTTCTTCCTCTGTTCCTTCTTCCTTTCCATCCCCATTCCTCTCTCCCTCTCTCTCTCTCTCTCCGCGGCTCCCCCTTTCCTCCTTCATTACCTCACATATATCTTCTCTCCCCTTCTCCCTCCCCTCTCCCCTTCCTCTTCCTCTTTCGCATTGCTTTGTTAGCCAGTTTCTCTTTATTTTCTTTCATCAACTCTACTGCTCTCTCTCTCTCTCTCTCACACACACACACACACACACACACACACACACACTTTTCCTTTCCTGTCATGTTTCTTCTAATTGGTTACATCTTTTGAGCCTCTCTCTCTCTCTCTCTCTCTCTCTCTCTCTCTCTCTCTCTCTCTTTCTTACCCATCACCGCCATTCCATGTCACTCATACTTCTTTCCTCATATTTACTCACAGTTCCTCCTAACCCACCTCCTTTCACCCCAGCCTCACCTTCACTTCAAAGCCCATCCTGCTTACTCATAATCCTCATTCACACCTAAAATTACCTCACTTTTCCTCACAATTCTATCCTGTCACTTTTTTTCCTCACTCCTCTCAAACTCATCAAAATCCTCTCACTCCTCACTTTCTGGTTAGTCATATTCCTCATTTTCACCTGACTCCCTCCAATACACCTCATACTTCTCTTTCTTATGGTTCACTTTCGTCTTGCCTCACACTCCCTCATATCCCACATCCCTCTCATTCACACAGTTTCCTTACACTTTCCTCATATTCACCTCGTATTGCCTCATAACCTATACCTCTTTCATTCATAAATTGTTTCCTAATACCAGTCTCACTCATATACATAACCCAACCCTTTCTCTTTCTGCTTCCTTATACTAATCATATTCGCCTCATACTCCCTCATAACCCACTGCCTTGTCATTCCTATACTATTTTCCTGAACTATCCTTCTATTCACCACACTCATCATCTTCAGTACAAGCCTCATCTTCACACCATCTTTCCTACACTCATTTTCCCTTCATATTCACAACCACGTCCCCTCCTGACACTTTCCCCACCAATACTCATGCCCTGACGCCTTCCTCTCACTCCCTCCCTCTCTCCCCTCACACTCCCTGTCTCCTCCTTCCCTCAAAATTACCTCCCTCCCATTCTTCTCTTCCCTTTCATTTACTTTCTCTCTCTCTCCTCGCTGACCCTACCTCCTCATTCATGCTCCCCTCACTGAGCTCTCTCTCTCTTTCGTAACACCTTCTCCTTCACTCTTACATACCGCTCTTCACTCTCCTTCATTACCTCATCATTCTCCTCTGTCTGCCCTCTCATTCACCTCCTCTCACTCTTACTCACATCCCAACCTCCATCACTCTTCCCTCAAACTCCCTTCCTCTCCCTTACTTTCCCTCAGCCTCCCTCACCTTTCCCTCACTGCCCTCAAACTTCCTCATTACCTCATCCTCTCTCAGACTTGCCTTCACATTCCAACCCTTCCCTCATCCTTCCTTCACTCTCCCTCTCTCCCTCTTTCACTGATCTTGACCCCTCACACTTCTCCTTTAAACTCCCCTCATCCGCGCTGCCCTCCCTCCCTCCCTCCCCTTTTCACCTCTCACCTCGCTTCCTGTCCCTTCGCCTTTGTTACTCACTCACCCGAATAAATTTCATTCTTCACCCCTCTTGGCCCTCTTCCTCCATCTTATTCTCTTCCTTATTCTGTCTCTTCCGTCTCCCCTCACTTCTCCCCTTCCCTATTTCCTCTTCCTCTATATTACTCATTTTCTTTCTCTATCTCTTCCTTTTCTATCTACCTTACGTTCTTTCCATATCCTCCCTCCCTCCATCCATCACATTTCTTTCTCTTCCCTCTTCCTTATCCCTCTTCTATCGTTTCTCTCCTTCAACTTTCCCTTCCTCTCTTCTTTAACACCCATTTTCTCTTATCATCTTTTTCCTTACTCCTCTCAATCAATTCTCTTCTTCTTTACCTCGCTCCTCGCTATCCCTTCCATTCCCCCATCTTACTCTTTACTCCTTTATCAATATTTGTCTTTCTGAATCTCCCCTCTTCCTCCTTCCCATACAATTTTTCATCTTTCTTCCTTGTCTTCCCAACATTCTCTTTATTCTTCATTATTTCGTCTTCCTCGTTAATTTTCTCCCTTCCTTCTTCCTTCTTACTCTTCTGTTCTACCTTCTCTCTCCCTTTATTTTCATTATTTCTTTTTCCTCATTCTTTATTTTCCTTCATCTCTTGTTCGTTATTTTCCCTACAATACCTTTAACCTTTTATGACCTACTTTCCTCCTCCTCCTCCTCATTATCATCATCTACAGTATCATCACTATTATCATCATCATCATATACAGTATCATCATTATCATCACCACCACCATCATCATCATTAATATCATCATTATCATATTCTCCTCCATTTTTCCCTCTTCTCTCTCCCTTCTTCTAATCCTCCCTCTCTCCCCTCTCCTCATTTCCCCCTCCTCTCTTTTATTTCCGCCTCCTCTTTGTCCTCCCCTCTCCCCTCTTCCTCTTCCCCTCACATAAATCTAACTTTTCACCTTCTCTTGCCATTACTCCCCTCTCTCCCCCTCTCCCTCATCAGTGCTCTCTCTCTCTCTCTCTCTCTCTCTCTCTCTCTCTCCAATCATACCCAATCTACCATAACATGACCCTACCCAAACTAGCCTAAGATAACCTAATCTAATTCTCTCTCTCTCTCTCTCTCTCTCTCTCTCTCCAATCATACCCAATCTACCATAACATGACCCTACCCACACTAGCCTAAGAGAACCTAAGCTAATTCTCTCTCTCTCTCTCTCTCTCTCTCTCTCTCTCTCTCTCTCTCTCTCTCTCTTTCATATATGTAATCCAACCTTTTTTACTTTCCTTTTTCCTTAAAGAAGAGATGGCACTAAAGCGAGATATAAAACGTGAGAGGAAAGAGAGGAGAGGGATTACGGGGGAGATGGGTAGATAAGAGGGAGGGAGGGAAGAAGCGAAAGGGAGAGGGTAGGAGAGAGATGGAGAGGGAAGGAGCAAGAGGGAGAGAGATGGAGTGAGAGGGAGAGGGAAGGAGCGAGAGGAAGAGGGAAGGAGCAAGAGAGGGAAGAAGCAAGAGGGAGAGAAGAGGACAGACAAGGGTGCAATAGAGAGCGAGGGAAAAGAGAGAAGGAAGGACGGAGAAAGAGAATAATGAAGGAGGAAGAGGGGAGGATGGAAAGGGAAAGAGAGGAAATGAAAAAGGAGAAGGGAGAGGTAAGGAAGGAAAGAGAGAGAGAGAGAGAGAGAGAGAGAGAGAGAGAGAGAGAGAGAGAGAGAGAGATTAACTGCAAAATGGGTGAATGGTGGTTGGAGAAATGGAAGACCGAGGAGGAAGACAGGGAGAATGAAAAAAGGGATGACGAAGGAGGGAGAGAATAGAGAGAAATCAGGTGAGAGAAGGAAGGTAAAAGAGAATTAAGAGGGGGAGATTAGCGAGGAGGAGGAGGAGGAGGAGGAGGAGGAGGAGGAGGAGGATTTAGAGACCAAGAATGAGCCAAGGTACAGAGTTATGAGAACTGATGGAAAATGAAGGAGAGTATAAATGACAATAAACTCCATTAAAGAAGGGAACTAAGGATACTAAATCTCTCTCTCTCTCTCTCTCTCTCTCTCTCTCTCTCTCTCTCTCTCACTCTCTAGTCTTCTCTTTACCTTCCTTTACTACTACCTATCATATTTTTCCCCTTTCTCTCCTCACCCTCTTACCTCTCCCTCCTCATTTCCTTTTCTCTCGTCACCCCTACCCATCCCTCTTCCTCTCTTTCCCGCTTCTCCCCTCACCTCTCTGTTTCCCCTTTCTCCCCTTATCTCTTTGTTTCCCCTTTCTCCCCTCACCTCTTTCTGTTTTCCCTTTCTCCCCTCACCTCTGTTTCCCCTTCTCTCCTCACCTCTTTTTGTTTCCCCTTCTCCCCTCACCTATTTCTGTTTTCCCTTTCTCCCCTCACCTCAGTTTCCCCTTCTCCCCTCACCTCGTTATGTTCCCCTTTCTCCCATCACCTCCTTCTGTTTCCTCTTTCTCCCCTCACCTCTCTTCCCCTCATCTAATTTGGCCTTTTGTCCCCGCCGGTACAGTGGCGCTATTTGCATTACTAATACTGGGGGACTGGAACACGGCCACCAGTTCTTCACCTCCGCAGAATTCTAATCAAAATCTAAACCTAGTCCTTGGAAAGTATCTAATCAATATCTCTAGCCAGCACACACACACACACACACACACACACACACACACACACACACACACACACACACACACACACACACCAAAAATATGTGAAAACCGCATTCCAAAATTTCAGCTCCAAAAATTCTAGTCTAGACCTCACAATCCGTATTCCAAACCACACCTCCACCAACGCCAATAAAATGTAAGATTTAGTGCGGTAATTCCTCTTTCCAACTTGACTAATGCTTTTCCAGTCTCAGTCAATCAATTAATTCTACGGTTTCTGTCAGCCCTGTTACTGAATCTCAGAGATCGCATACCTCCGCCGACGACAATGAAGTTTATGGTTTATTCCTGCATCCGATCCACATCCACCTCAAAATCGAATCAACTGTTACTTGTCCCACTGCCCACTAATCCACCATATTTTATTGAAATTCGATAACAACTTTCTGAGATATTTTATTCACAAACAGACAGATAAACAGATTGACAGACAGATAGACAGACAGACAGATAGACAGACACGGGTGAACATCAACCTCCAATTTCGATGGCGGAGGTAATTAAAACCCATTATTCCAGACCCAACCTCAGGCCCAGCACTATTCCAGTCCAGCATTCATTCCTAGCATTACTCCCGCATATATTCCAGACCCAGTGATATTCCAGGCCCAGACTCACACCAGCAATATTCCAGAACTCAAATTCCAGCCCACGCCACCAGCCCTGAAGTCCAGTCCATAACTTTGGGCTTTACACTGCAGCTCAGAAATCCAGCTAAAAATGCTAACCCCAATCTCAGCTATAAATTTCAGCCCTGGACCTTAAGCGAAAAAGTCTAAACCAACCTCACTCCGAATTCCAGTAGGTTTATTACAGTCAAACCCTAAACCCCAAACCTCATACACCGTAAGTCCAGTTCCAGGATATTAAGTCCACAAGCCGCCCAAAATTCCAGCCCATTATAAAACGCCCTCCCAAAAAAAATCCAGCCCAAAAGCCCCAAATTCGAATATCTCAAACCTAATTTCGTTCATGAGTCAAAAATTCCAGTCCAGTAGCCAAAAATTCCAGTCCAGGAGTCCAAAAATCCAGTCCAAAGTCAAAAATTCCAGTATGAGTACAAAATTTCAGTCTAGGAGTCCAAAATTCCAGTCCACGAGTCCAAAATTCCAGTCTGGAAGCCTTAAATGCCAAAGTCCCACGAGAGAACACCTATGCATATTTATAGGCGTCACTCCGTCACTTTCTACTAGGTGGCACAGTTTTAATACCCTATCCTCCTACACATCCTCACCTCCACTCGACTCTCGCTACCCCCTCATCCTCACTATCCTTTCCCCCATCTCTATATCCATTCCCCAACTTCTATATCCTTCCCCCTACCTTCCCCATCCTCGTCCCTGTCCCTGTACCTACTACCTCAACCTCTTACTATTCTTTCTTTCGTCAACCTCTTTATCCTTACTAGTTCTCCCTCCCCCCACCTCCCCTCCAAGCTCCCACACCCTCACTGCCCCTATCCCTTTATGATTTTACTTTCCCCTACCTTCATGTCCTCCCCACCCCTCCAACCGCCCTTCAAATCTCCCTTCACATACTATCATCTCTTCCTTTCTGTCTCTATCCCTTAACTCATTCCCACTTTCACCTCATCATTTCCCCACCCATTCCAAGTGATTATACCCCTACCAAACACCACTACCTCCTATTCTATCCCTTCTCCCCACATCACTATCTCACTCCCTTGCCTCTCCACCTCCTAACCCCTTTTTTTCTCTCCCTCACTCCTCCCTACCTCACAATTTCCTCCTGTCTCTTCCTCCTACCCCTCTCCCCCTCCTCTTCTTTGCCGCCACACCCTCCTTCCCCGCTCCCCCTCCTCTTCCTTCTTTCCCCCACACTTCCCTCCTGTCTCTTCCATCACTCCTCCCCCTCCTCGCCCTCCACCACCTTCTCCCCCACCCCCTCAACGGTACTTTACACCAGCATTTTTAATATTCCAGTGAGGTGTGTTTGGCCGACGGGCAGTGGTGCGGCGATGCGGGACTCTCTCTCTCTCTCTCTCTCTCTCTCTCTCTCCCCTATGTATTACCTCCATATATATATAATTACCTATTTTATACAAACGGTAGTCTCTTGTTAGTACCGGTACCATTTAGTTGAAAAGTTATCTTAAACTAGTGCTTTCTTCTACAGTATTATTTAAAAACATTACCGTGTGTGTGTGTGTGTGTGTGTGTGTGTGTGTGTGTGTGTGTGTGTGTGTGTGTGTGTGTGTGTGTGTGTGTGTGTGTGTGTGTTCAAGTGAGAACATGTCACGAAATGTTGCGACAAGAAAAACAGTGGCTTCTGTCCCGAAAAACAGGGGTCAGAAGGTTTGGTGAGTGAGGAGGGAGGCGGTCTGGGGAAGGGCAAGGGGAAGTAGGAGGGGAAGGGGAAAGAGAAGAGGAAGAGAAAAGAAGAGGGGAGGGTTAAGAGGAATAGGACAAGGAAGGAAAGCGAGAGAGGGATGGGAATGGGGAAAGGGAGGGGGAGAAAGGGAGGGGGGCAGAGACAAGGGGATAGAGGTAAAAAAAAAAAAAAAAAAAAAAAAAAAAAAAAGAGGGGATGAGACCAAAGGAGAGGGAAGAAGCAGAAGGCCAAGGGAGAAGGCAGGAGGAAAATAGGGCAAAATAGGGAGGATAGGGTCTAAGAGTGATGGGGGAAAGGCGGGGAGGGGGATGTGGAGAGGCAAGAGGTGGGGAGAGGGGAGACGAGAACGGTTGGGGGAGGACAGGGGGAGTGCCATTCTTTTTCCTTGGTGAAATCACGTTAACGACAGGAAAATGAGTGATGGCGGTAGTTCCCCCCCCCCTCTCTCTCTCTCTCTCTCTCTCCTGCCACTCACATGTCAGGGGGTCTCAACTAGCCACCATATTATCATAGGTATTTCATTCGCTGTGTGTGTGTGTGTGTGTGTGTGTGTGTGTGTGTGTGTGTGTGTGTGTGTGTGTGTGTGTGTGTGTGTGTGTGTGTGTGTGGTATACGAGTGTAGAGGACAGTGTGTTGGCAGGGGGGACATCAGAAGTGTCCCCTGCCAATCCTCTCCCCCCCCCCGAAAAAAAAAAAAAATAGAAAAATAAATAAAAAGAAAAGGGAAACTTGCCCTCAAGCACTATTAAATTAACTTCTCTCATATTTCAGTCGCAACTAAACGATTATATTTTATTTAGCTTAAGAGTAGGCTGGTAGTGAATGGGTAATGGAGGGTCAGAGTATCAGGGGGTGTCAGGGTGGGTGGTAAGGGATATAACGGGGTGTGGAGGGGAAAGTCAGGGGGAAAGATGATTAGTGCCAAAATACGCCATAGAGAGAACCAGGGGCTCAAGGATATCAGGTCATCCAGACGCAGAATGCCAGGAGGGTCAAGTTATCAGGTCGCGTCTGGTCGTCAGGTTAGGTCAGGTCGTCAGTAGCCACACCATCTCCCAAGAAACTCGTCCCTCACCCTCGTCCCCTAAACTCACTTAAGAAAACCAAAAGAAAAGGTGACACGATACTAAGGGGAAACTCTTGATCACTAATTTCGTAGTTACAACAGAGATACATAGACACACAGTTCCTAGATACACAGAACTAGATACACAGTTCCTTGTAATACCGTAATAAATGAATAACCTAACTTTACGTGATCAAGGCGACGTAACTGAACTCTGACGGATTTAATCTATCCTTAAACCGCTAACTTTATTTAACTTCAATAATCTAATCAAATAATCCATATAAATCGTAACCTAACAGACGAAGCCAAGTTAAGCAAAGAAGCCTGTAGTTTTCACCTTAACTTGGCTCAGATATTCGTCCTTTTATACTTATTTCACGTAGATCAGTAGCAGAAAAAAAATAATAATGCTACGGCTCTACATCCACTCTATTGTCCATCCTGACTACCATCATATACTAGCACCGACGTACTGCTACAGGTCAGCATTCAAGATGTAGAGATGGTAATTTTAGGGCCAAGTCATTTTATACCAATTAAGACAAGCCTACCCAACCTCATCTAATCAACGCAACTTTACTCAGTCTAACACAGCACAACACAGCCTAATTCAGCTCAAACCTACCTTGATCCTACCTAACATAAATCCAGCCTAATCTAATCCAATACAACCCATCCTAACGTAATACAACCAAACTCACGCAAACCTAACCCTGCTTAACATAACCCAACCCAACCCAAGCCAAACTGAGTGGCAAGACAGAGTGACTGACTAAGTGAGTGAGTGAATGAATGAATGAATTATGAATGAATGAACTATAAATGAATGATAGTAAGTGAATGAGTGAGTGAGTAAGCTGCACATAATTAAAGCCGGGGCCATGGGGGGGGGGGCATGTTTTAATATTCTAAAGGAAACTGTGTAGCAACAACTGCCTTAACGTAATTATGCTAATGTTGTGAACTATATGTTTAAATACACAAGAGAGAGAGAGAGAGAGAGAGACGGCACAGCGGACGGTGAGGGGCGGAGAGGCCTGACATGAATAATAGGGAGGCTCAGGAAGGTTGGAGGAGATTGGAGGGTGAGAGGGGATAGGGAGACTCAGGAAGGTTGGAGGAGATTGGAGGGTGAGAGGGGATAGGGAGACTCAGGAAGGTTGGAGGAGATTGGAGGGTGAGAGGGGATAGGGAGACTCAGGAAGGTTGGAGGAGATTGGAGGGTGAGAGGGGATAGGGAGACTCAGGAAGGTTGGAGGAGATTGGAGAGTAAGAGGAGTAGGGAGGCTCAGGAAGGTTGGAGGAGATTGGAGGGTGAGAAGGGGTAGGGAGACTCAGGAAGGTTGGAGGAGAAGCTTGGAGGGTGAGGAGGTAGGGATTGAAGTTGGAGGGTGCTGGGACGTTTGGAGGTATATACTGAGGCAGGTTGGAGAAGGAGATAGGAAAATTAGTGAAGAAGGAAGGTGAGTGAAGTTGGTGGGTGAGGGGTGTTTGACTGCGAGGGAGTGAGGTTGGAAGGGGAGGGAGGGAGGCTGGAAGCAGAGGGAGTGAGGCTGGAAGGAGAGGGAGTGAGGGGAGGGAGGCTGGAAGGGGAGGGAGCGAGACTGGAAGGAGAGGGAGTGAGGCTGGAATGAGGGAGTGAGGCTGGAAGGAGAGGGAGGAAAGCTGGAAGGAGAGGGAGGCTGGAAGGAGAGGAAATGAGGCTGGAAGGGGAGGGAGGGAGGCTTGTAGGAGAGGAAGGGAGGGTGGGAGGGAAAGAGGTGAGAACGTAAATGGTACGGGACGAAGCTTAGAGAGGAGAGAGGCTGAAAAGGGGGGAAACACGCTGAAAAGGGGATTTAAGGGCTGAAGAGCGGGGGATCTAGGGGTTGAAATGGGGGTCTAGGGGTTGAAAAGGGAGATCTAGCGACTTAAAAGGGGTCTAGAGGTGAAAAAGGGGGGTCTATGGGGCTTAAAATGGGGTCTAGGGGCTGAAAAGGAAGGTCTAGGGGCTGAAAAAGGAGGTTCCAAGGGCTAAAAAGGGGAGTCTAGGGGCTGAAATGGAGGCCTAGGGATTGAAAGGGGGGAAGGGACTGCTCGTGAGTGGAAAGGGGGTACGCCAGAAACAGTATATGGCAATTTAAAAGAAATTTAATGCACGACTGAATCAATTTTCCAGGGGGCTTCACAGAACCTAATACGAATTTCAATATTACTTTGTCCGTGCAGTACTTGGGAATGAGAATGAGGTGGAGGGACAGAGTGGAGGAGGACGTGAGGGAGTGGAGGAACGGAGGCTTAGATTTGTGGGAGGGAGTGGAGATGAGAGAGGAGACGTGGAGTGGCGGTGGGAGTGGACATTGGGGAGGGAGAGGAGATGAGGATGAGAGGCTTTGAATGGTGGAAGGGAGTGGAGATGAGATGAGATAAGAAAGGAAGCGTGGAGTGACCAGAGGGAGTGGACATGAGGGAGGAAGCGTAGATGAGGAAGAGAGGTTTTGAATGGTGGGAGGGAGTGGAGATGAGGAAGGAGGAGGAGAGGGAGATTGGGAAGGAGTGGAGATGAAGGACGGAGACTTGGAATGGTGGGAGGAAGTGGACATGTGGGAAGGAGGCGTGCAGTGGCGGGAGGGAGAAAGGCGTGAATTGGTGCGAGGCAGTGGAGATGAGGGGGCGGGAGGTGATGGAAATGACTGTGATGGAGATGTCTGGACGAATTTTGGTCATGGCCACGTGGACCTCTGAAATAACAGGTCTGGCAACAAAAAAACATCAAAATATTATAGATTTCTGCTAAATATATAAACGTGGAAAGGGGGACTAGAATGTACATGTAAAATATAATAGTAATACATAGCTGGCCTGTACAAAGTTATATAGAATGCATTACGAGACTGTGGAATGCAAAAACACACTCTCTCTCACTCTCTCTCTCTCTCTCTCTCTCCCCCCCCCTCTCTCTCTCTCTCTCGTAATGCGTCATAGGCAGAAGGTAGGCCATTACA
>NC_136958.1:6651659-6659159 GCF_032717465.1 Coenobita brevimanus | reverse complement strand
GGGCTGGAGGGGCCGAGGGAGCAGGGGGAGAAGGAGTGGAGGGGGAAGGGGAGCAAGGAAAAACGGGGGAGGAAGCAGAGGGAGGAGAAAAGGGAAGGGAAAGATAAGGAGAGAGGAATGGAATGGCAGGAGAATGAAGGAAGGAGTTGGTGGTAGATAGGAGCGAAGGATGCAAACCAGAGTGAACGCAAGGTAAAAAAAAAAAAAAATGAGAGGGAAACAAAGGAGAATGGGATAGAAGGGAGAGGAAAAAAAAAGGACCTGAAGGAGGGAGATATGAGACAAAAATAAAAAAAGGGGATGGAAGAAGATAGAGAGGGAAAGAGAATAAGGGTGGAAGAGTGAGAAAATGTGGAGAGGGAGTAGGTGAAAAGGATGAAAAGATGGAAGG
The DNA here is from genome assembly GCF_032717465.1 of Coenobita brevimanus. Taxonomy (NCBI): domain Eukaryota; kingdom Metazoa; phylum Arthropoda; class Malacostraca; order Decapoda; family Coenobitidae; genus Coenobita; species Coenobita brevimanus. Next base: position 6,658,768 of record NC_136958.1, on the reverse strand, counting down.
GAAGAAAAGATGGCAGAGAGAGGACGAAGAGACGGTGGAAAGAGGGGAGAGAGAGGAGGAGGAGGAGGAGGAGGAGGAGGAGGAGGAAGGATGAGCAGTAGGAGGAAATGAGTCAGATGGAGGAGCAAGTGGGGAAGAAGGAGGGGGACAGCTATAGAAAACCGACCCACCCGTCATTATTCCACAGAAGGAGTGGGGAGGAGCGAGGAGTAAACAGTGGAGAGGGGAGAGAAGGAAGAGGAGGAGGGAGGAGAAGTGGGGAGGAAGGAGCAGGAGAAGTGGGGAGGAGGAAGCAGGAGAAGCGGGGAGGAGAGTGGACGAGAAGAGGAAGAGGAGGAAAGAATAAAGAGAAATAGGAGGAAGGATGAAGAGGAGGAAAGAAGAGGCTGGAAGGAGAGTGAGATAAGGGGGAGGGGGTGGCGTGAGAGGAAGAGGGTTCAATAGGGTCTCCTCCACACCACCACTTGGGAGACACTTGGAGGCAGGCAGGCAAAAGTGAGGCAGCAGACACACAGGGAAACAGGCAGAACGGCAGGCAGGCAAGCAGGGAGAGAGAAAGGGAAGCAGACAGGAAAGCAGATGGAGCGAAAGGTACGAAGGTAAGCAGACAAGCAGGCAGGTAGGCAGGTAAGAAGAGACAGATGAAGGCCGGCAGGCCGGTAAAGAGGTTGGATGAGAGGTACAGAGGCACGCAGGTAGGCCGGTGGGAAGGCAAGCAAGTAAGTAGGGAAAGAAAGGGGAAGGGAAGCAATCAGGCTTGTAAGGAGAGAGAGGGAAGGCGTGCAAACAGACAGGCAGGTAGACGGTCAGAAGGGAAGAGAGGCAAGAAAGCAGACAGGCAAGGGGGTGCGAAGAGAAAGCAAGGAAGGCAGGTAAGTAGAATGCAAGGCAGAAAGGCCGGCATATTAAAGCAGGTACATTAACAAAAAAAATGAACGCCATTTCATCCTTACTCGTGTTTACTGCTTTATATGTTAACTCATTTAATACCCATTTGTGTACTTCACTATGTATTTCATCTTTAATCTCTCTCTCTCTCTCTCTCTCTCCCTCTCTCTTCCTTTCTTCCTACGTGCCTTCAATCTCTCCTCCCCACTCTCAACTTTTCTTTCCTAACTCCCTTTCTGCTTCCTTCCTACCTTCTTTTCTTACCTCGGTCCCCCCAGTCCTTCTTCCCAATCTTTCTTTCCTTCAGTCCTTCCCTTCCTCCTTCCTTCCTGCCAATGCTTCCCTCTCCCTTCTCCTTTCTCCCAATCCTCTCTCTCCTCTCCTTCCTCCCAATCTTTCCCCTCACCCCTCTATTTCCTCCCAGTCTTTTTCTCTCCTTCCCAAGCCTTCCCTCTCTCCTCTCCCTCCTTCCAATCCTTCATTTTCCCTTCTTCCTGCAAATCTTTCTTTCTTTCTTTCTCTCTCTCTCTCTCTCTCTCTCTCTCTCTCTCTGCGTTCCTTCCTCCCAATCCATCCCTCTCTCCTCTACCTCCTCCCAATCCTTCTCTCTCTCTCTCTCTCTCTCCTCCCCACCCGTCGAAGTCTTTCATCTCTCCCTCTTTCCAATCCTTCCCTCTTCTTTTTCTTTTTTTTCCTTCTCCTTCCTCCCAATCATCTGCCTCCTTCCATTCCTTCCCTCTCCCCTCTCCTCTCAATCCCTCCTTCCTTCCTTCCACCTAACCCCCGGATCTTCCCAAGACCAACTTCAAAAGGAAGGATTTCAAATTGTTGGATCTTGACTGGGTTGCATATTGATTCTGGCCCCTTCCCTCCCTCCCTCCCTCCTTCTTTTCCTCCTTCCTTCACTCCTCTTCCCTCTCGTACTCATCCTCTGCCCTCCTGTCTCTTATCCCTCTTCCAACTCTTTCCCTCGTCTATCTAATTTTCTCTCTTTTCTCCATCCCTTCTCTCCTCTTCTCAATCCCTTTCTTCATGCCCTACTTTGCTCAATTTCTCCAGTCTCTCTTTTCCCTCCTTCCTCCACCTCTCTCCCTTCTCTTAATCATCCACTGGACTCCCTTCCCTGTTCCTCTTCCACCCTTTCTCTGTCCTTTCCCTCCTTTCTTCCTCTTCTCACTCACTCCCTTCTTACCTCACTTTGCTCCATTCCTCCATTCTCTCTCTTCCCTCCTTCCTCCACTCCTCTCCCTTCTCTTATCCACTGCTCTCCATTGCCTCTTCCAATTTTTCACTACTCCATCTTTCTCCCTAATTTCCTCCGTTTATAACAACAGGGGTCAACTCTCAATAGTTAGGAAGCTGCCATATTTGATGACCTAAAGAGTGAATTACGAGAGAGAGAGAGAGAGAGAGAGAATTTTCGTTTGTTAGGATCATCAGTAATTGTAACTCCGTAATGGCTGAGAATTTTTCAAAGTTATTTTCTCATTTTCAAAACTCAAAATTAACCTTACAATAATCTAAAGTTTCTAAAAAAAAAAAAATCTCGCTGGAAACCATGGATTTTAGTCTCGCTCCCTTCTGACGATTTACTAAGCTCTGTGTGTGTGTGTGTGTGTGTGTGTGTGTGTGTGTGTGTGAAAATGTGTACATGTTTTTAAATGTTAAGTTTATGCGAGTAACTGCGAGCACGAGCTTATGTATTCATGAGCGTGTGTGTGTGTGTGTGTGTGTGTGTGTGTGTGTGTGTGTGTGTGTGTGTGTGTGTGTGTGTGTGTGTGTGTGTGTGTGTGTGTGTGTGTGTGTGCCAGTAGCAACACAAAAGCACCATTCCTTTATGCCTTCATGATTTTTTGCATACCTTCCCGTGTGACAGCGGCGAGAGAATGGTTAATATGTATGCATGATGGAGGTGGCGTGCCTGTGTGACTGTACGCGCTCTCTCTCTCTCTCTCTCTCTCTCTCTCACACACACACACACACACACACACACACACACACACACATGCTATTAATAAAATATGAAAGACAGCTTGTTGAAATTAAAGCAACCCTGTTATTTATTTATTAGTTGATTAAAACGACCACTTTAATAAATAATGAACCTGAAAAGCTACTGTACTACTAATACTGTTGCTTCTACTACTACTACTACTAATACTACTACTACTACTATCCACCTACTCACCCAACCACCCAGTCCATCCTTTCTCCCTCCCCCCACACACCTATCCTATCCTCCACGCTCCCACCATCACACTCTCCCGCACCCAATCCCCCCTCCCCTCCATTCTTTCTCCCCCTTCCTTCCTCCATTCACTCTTCCCTCCTCCACCCATTCACCTCTCTCCACCCACGCTCCGTCCCCCCCCCTCCTCCTCCTCCTCCTCTCCACGCTCCCCTCTCTTCCACAAACTCACCCCTTCCCTCCACCATCATTAATCTGTCCCCTTCTACAACCCCCTCTTTCACGCCCTCTCCCGTCTTCCACCTTCCCCCCGTACCCCCTCCCCTCTCCCCCACCTTCTCACCCCCCCTTCATCACCTCTCCCCTCCTCCAAACACCCATTTCATACACCCACACCCCCTCCCCTCCTCTCTTCCCTTTGACCTACGCTTTAGGGATTTACGACCTGTGTGACCTTTGACCCCTGCCCCCCCTGTCACGGTAGGTTGAGAGAGAGAGAGAGAGAGCGGGGTGGGGGGGAAGAGAGCAGTGTGACGGCAGCGGGCGGGCAGAGTCGGCCCTATCAAATATTCATCCAGACTTCCACCTGGTTACGCCCAGACTTGCCCACCACTTTATTGCCTCCGCCCAATAGTACATACACACACACACACACACACACACACACACACACACACACCAGCTTTATTCACCAGTCTTCAATCTAAACTTGATTCAGTTATTCATCGTCCTTCCAACAAACCTTTATTCAACGCGGCTTTATCCAACGCACAGCTGCGGACAAAAATAATGATCCACCTCAATACGATCATCAACAACAAAGTGTACGATGATTACAAGACGCAACTTTATTTTCCACAGCACTATTCAACGCAGCTTTATTCATCACAACACTACTCAACACACCTTATTCATCTTACCACTATTCAACGCAGCCTTATTCATCACAGCACTCTTCAACGCAGCTTTATTCATCACAGCACTATTCAACGCAGCCTTATTCATCACAACACTATTCAACGCAGCTTTATTCATCACAGCACTATTCAACGCAGCCTTATTCATCACAGCACTATTCAACGCAGCTTTATTCATCACAGCACTATTCAACGCAGCCTTATTCATCACAGCACTATTCAACGCAGCCTTATTCCTCACAGCACTATTCAACGCAGCTTTATTCACAGCATCAATGCCCACAACATCTTTATTCACCAATCCTCGACACATCTTTATTTATATCCTTCCTCACAGTACTTAATCCACACAGCATATTCAACGCTTCTTCATCCTTTTTATTCATCATCAATATTCAACGCATCGTCAGTCTCTACTCTCCTCATCCTTATTCATCGACGCTAATACTGATAGCTACCTCTCTCTCTCTCTCTCTCTCTCCCTCCCTCCCTCCCTCTCATTCTATCACCCCCATGAAAACAGCAATTACATTTTTATCATTAATGTTTTAAATCCGTAGAGTTTCTCACCAAGTAAAATCGACCGAATAGTGAGAATAAAATTATGTACGTTTACTGGGTTTAAAGAGCTACGCAATCCACCACACACCTTTAATTAGGGCATATGGCTAGGCAACGCACCTTTATACCTCAACAACGCACCTTTCTATCACACACACACCATTACTTTCATCTTAACTTGGCCCAGATTTTCGTACTTTTACAATATTAACGAAATCAAAACTATAACACACACCGCCACTACCACACCACATACCATAACCACAACCATCACCAAACCACACCACATACCACCACATTACACACCAACACCATTACCACACCACATACCATACACACCTACCAGATATACCATACATAGTCTCTGATCATACCACAATCGTATCATATAACATCCACAAAACCACCAATACACAACACACCATCACCACAAACACACCACCACACCACACTACACTGACCATACACCATACCACACCATGCATCTCATTGATTAAACTATAAAATTCACTCCTTACACCACATCACACCACCACACCAGACCTCACAGAGCACACACACACACCACCACACCAAACCAGACCTCATATACCACACGCACGCCACACCACACCTCAATGATCAGGCTACCACGTCACACCAAGCATGAAATTTAATGTTAATCTGTGCATAAACATAAAAAAAAAAAAAAAAAAAAAAAAACTCTACGTATATTAGCCACCATAATTCACTTCTGAGGCCAACATGACACACAGCAACACATAAAGGTCTATTTCCACCCAGCGCGCTTTTTCACTCCACCTCTTGACAGTTAATATAATCGGCTTAATCATCCACAAAAACAAGCTTCATACTCTCACTACAATGGTGATTTCAATAATTCTTGTATTTCTGACGATTCCATTCAGCTTGGTGTTTGACTTGAATATTAATGGCACTGAATGTAGGAAAGACTCACACATTAAGACTTAAGAGGCAATAAAATGGGTAAATTCTCTCTCTCTCTCTCTCTCTTTCTCTCTCACAGACACACACACACACACACACACACAGACACACACACACACACACACACAGACACACACACACACACACACATCCTCCCCAGCCCACCCAAGCACACACACACATACAAAAACCACACACACATCACAATCCACCCTTCCTCCACAAGAAAAGACCCCCCCCCAAAAAAAAAAAAAAAAAAAAAATCAGTTCCACCATTGCAAACAGACAGACGGCTATTAATCCCAGCCATCATCATCATCCAGCCTTGGGAACTGTCTGATTTATGGGAAGGCTGGAACAACGGCTGCACGAAATGGTTACGGAAAGAATCAGAACGGATGGTGTGTGTGTGTGTGTGTGTGTGTGTGTGTGTGTGTGTGTGTGTGTGTGTGTGTGTGTGTGTGTGTGTGTGTGTGTGTGTGTGTGTGTGTGTGTGTGTTTGCCAGTCCACCAATGTCCACCTCACAACTTTTCTCCTATCTTCGAGACTTATTTGCAGGGTCGCCTCTCTCTCTCTCTCTCTCTCTCTCTCTCTCTCTCACACACACACACACACACACACACACACACACACACCACCACCACCCCATCCTTCCATTCCCAAACCTTTAAAAATCATCCAATATTAACCTAATACAAAACAGATCATCGTACTGAAGGGATCAATAAGGTCACCCTGGGTCACTTAAAACTTTGCACCTCCTTAATTTAAAGTCATAGGGCAGTAAGGTCCACTTAAGCGTTGCAGCCTGAGAGAAAACCGCCCTAAACGCTGAGAAAAGTGGCCTTAAAGTGGGGTGATAGTCGGGGTAATATCCCCTCTCTCTCTCTCTCTCTCTCTCTCTCTCTCTCATTCAATTCCACTTTTTCATTAAACAATTTTATTCCCCCCCCTCTCTCTCTCTCTCTCTCTCTCTCTCTCTCTCTCTCTCATTCATTTAATACCTACAGCCACTCATTTCAATATAATTGATCTTCAACCACCTCACTCTTACATTCACGTCACTCATCTCTCATTCACCTCACTCACTTTTTCCACGCCCTCTTACAGCGTCATTCATTTCACCAATAACTTTGTCATTTTCCATTTTCAATTACTCTCGTGCTAAATCTCACCTTCTTCCACCCATCCAACTTTTACTCATTTCCTCTTCAATAAACCCGTCCCTATCTCCCTTTCATTTCCATTTACTCTTCCTTTTTACTCACAAACCAGCATAAGTAAGACCTGAATCATGATAAAGAAATAACTAATGATAAAGAATAGAAATAATAAAGATTTCAGCAGCAATAAATAAATAAATATATAAATAAAGACGAAATTAAGAAAGGCAAGATAGGAATCAAGTTAAACAATGGGAAAAAAAAATACAGGAAATCAATGAAGACAAAGCTGAAAAAAGAGAATTCAGATTATGGAAAACCAGGTAGATAAAATTAAACAAGGAAACATAGAATAAACCTAAGCAAGCAAACAACTAAATAAGAAACGAACAAAGAAAATAACCAAGAAGTAAGGCAAGGAAGTAAAGCTAAACGAAACATAA
>NC_136958.1:6509159-6646659 GCF_032717465.1 Coenobita brevimanus | reverse complement strand
AGTCCCCCTGAAAATTTTTTTTTTTTTCCGATACAAAATTTTCCCACATTTTAAGAAAGCGTTTATCTTAATTTTTCTCGGGGTCTTTCTTTTTCCTTAATATTTTTTATTTATATTTCAATGTTTTTTTCCTTAATATTTGTCTCCAGTCATATATTATTAAGTTATATTTACATTTTGACATTATTGTTATTTTTCTTCTTATTTCTTTTATTACCTTTATCTATCTTCCTACTTTTATTATTCTTTTTTTATTTTCATCTATCGTTCTACTTTCCTGTTTGTTTTCCTCCTCTCCCCCTTCACTTCCTTCTCGTGTGAATTTCTCTTCTTCTTCATTTATCCAACCATCCATCTTCCTCTCTCACTCTACGTCTCTGATACTGGATTTCTCTGTGTTCTCTTTTCTTTCTATCCTTCATCTCTTAAACAGATTTCTTTACTTCACTCATCTGCTCCCCTTTCCATATTCTCTCTCTCTCTCTCTCTCTCTCTCTCTCTCTCTCTCTCTCTCTCTAACATGTGTACGCTTATACCTTCCCTCCCTCCCCTTCATTTTCTCCGTCGCTCCCTCCCCTCCCCCTCCACCTCCATTCTTCCCTCATCATACCTCCTCAGGACCCCTCCAATGTCCCCTCTCTCTCTCGCCTTTCTTCCTCCTCTCTCCTCTTTTCTCCGACCTTGTGGCCTTTAATAAATAATGCACAAACTTCCTTTTCTCCATCCCCTCATTAATTTAGTGCCCCCTCTGGCAATGCCCTTTCACACCAAGCTCCCCTTTCACCTACCTAACTATTCTTCATTCTGGTCTCTCCATTTATCACCTCCTCCTCCTCCTTCTTCTTCTCCTCCTACTGTATCCTCCTCCTCTTCCTCCTTCTTTTTCTCCTCCTACTGTATCCTCCTCCTCCTCATCCTTCTTCTTCACCTCCTACTGCATTCTCCTCCTCCTCTTCCTCCTCCCATATTCACTGCCGTCTCTTCTCTCAATTATTTATCTTCTTCAATCTCCTCATCCTATCCTCTTGACTACTCTCCCAATTCCTCTCCTTCTCCACTTATTATCACTGCCGTCTTTCTCTCCTCCTATCTTTTCTTTTACTTTTCCCGCTCCTCATTTCCCCCTCAACTCTTCTCCTTCCTCTCCTCTCCAATGTCCTCTCTCAATTCCTTTCACTGCTACGTTCTCACTCACTTTTCACCTCAATCACCTAATCCTGTGTTTCAGTTCTCTTCACTCATCTTCCTTCTCCTTTTCCTCCATCTTCCCTCCCGCCATCCACAATTATATGGTCCTCTCTCTCTCTCTCTCTCTCTCTCTCTCTCTCTCTCTCTCAAATATATCCCTTCCTTTTTTATGTTTCTCTCTTGTGGCTCTTCATTTATACTCCTCACCTCTCTTTCATTTTATCATTTACCTCTCTCTCTCTCTCTCTCTCTCTCTCTCTCTCCCTCTCAAATATATCCCTTCCTTTTTTATATTTTTCTCTCGTGGCTCTTCATTTATACTCCTCACCTCACTTTCATTTTATCATATAGCTCTCTCACTCGCTTTAATTAACCCCTGCAATACAACACATCCTATAGTTATATCAGTATTTCTGCCAGAGTGGGAAGAGATAATATTTAATAAAGGAGTGAGGTAGTTTCATATCATTTTTTTTTTACTTGCTTAAGCTAAATAAAATAATGTTGTCTGGCAGAAAAAAATATATTTAAATATAAAAGCAGTGAAAGACTATCTAGCTTCCTTCACTGTCATCTTTCTCTCTTCATTTTCATTTTTCTCCTTTATTTTCATCTCTTATCTCTTCACTTTCATTCTTCTCTTTATTCTCATCTTTTTTTCTCTTCATTTTCATCTTTCTCTCTTCATTTTATTTTCTCTCCACTTTCATTTCTTTTTATCATTTTCATCTTTTTCTCTTCCTCTTCCATCTCTTTTCACCTCTCTTTTTCTCTTCATCTTAAACTCTCTTCATTTTCTACTCTTTTTCTTTTCACTTTCATCTCTTCAATTTCATCTCGTTTTCTCTTCATTATCATTCTTCATTTTCATTTTCCTCTCTTAAGTTTCATTTCTTTCGCTTCATTTTAATCTTTCTCAATTTCTTCTATTTCTCTTCATTTTCATTTCTCTTTTTCTCTTCATTTTCACCTTTCTTTTTCTCTTCATTTCCATCTCTTTTTTCACCTCTCTTTTTCTCTTCATTTTCATCTTTCTTTTTATCTTCATTTTTATCTCTTTTTTACCTCTTTTTCCTCTTTATTTTCATCTTTCTTTTTCATTGTCATCTCTCTTTTTTCTCCAATCGTTCTCCAAATCGCCTCTATTTGCTTTTCTCCATTTTATCTCCTCCTCCTTCTCCTCACCTCTCTTCACTTCCTTCCCAATCTCACGTATTCTCCATTTTTCCTTCAATATCTCCCCTCATTATCTCAATCTCGCCTACTCTCTCTCTCTCTCTCTCTCTCTCTCTCTCTCTCTCTCTCTCTCATTTGCTCTCTATCTCCCGACTTTTGAACCCCCCTTTTGTTTTGGTGTATGTGTGTGTGTGTGTGTGTGTGTGTGTGTGTGTGTGTGTGTGTGTGTGTGTGTGTGTGTGTAACTGTGCGTGCGTCGCCTACCCTCACCCTTCCACTTCTAACCCTTCCCTTCCCTCCCTCCACCAACACAACACCCATTTCCCATTTTTTCTTCCTCTTCCGACCTAACTTAATTTAAAACTAAAGAAGAGGCGAATTAACTCCAGTATCTCTATTACCCCTTAAGACACTAGGGGAGAAAGAATTGAGGCAGGAAAAAAAACTGGGGGAGAATTTTTTCCCTGTCTACATAATAAGATTTTTTTTTGTCTCTTGCGAAACTCCTGAAAAAAATTATAAAAGGTTGATGAAACGCAATGCCAGGGCTTAGGTTACACGAGAGAGAGAGAGAGAGAGAGAGAGAGAGAGAGAGAGAGAGAGAGAGAGAGCGTGGGAACCAGCCGTGGAGGTGGCAGTCAACACCACCACACACGCAGCAGTTCCTGGAAGTTGACCCAGACCCCCACAATTGCACGCAACTCACTCAACACACACTCACTCACTCTCTTGCTCACTTTCTCACGCCAACCAACACACCACCACTCTCTCTCTTGTTCATTTTCTCACATCAACCAACATTCACTCACTCACTCTTGCTCACTTTCTCACGTCACTGAATACACGACTAACTCACTCTTCCACTCACTCATTTATTCACCTTCCTCATTCAAATTCCCTTCATTGCTTACCCATTCACTCTTAGCCACTTCACTCCATGGACGTCTGGCTTTAAGGAGTACGTTCTCGGGCTCCAGGGGTTGAAAGCAAACTCACACACACACACACACACACACACACACACACACACACACACACAATCATTTATTCACTCGTACTTCTCCAGTCATTCGAACATTCACTCACGTACTCATAAATTTAACCTTCATCATTCACATATTTACCTGGTGCTCTCTCTCTCTCTCTCTCTCTCTCTCTCTCTCTCTCTCTCTCTCATTCACTAGCTCAATGCCGCGCCTCCTTTGACTCTCTCTCAAATATTCAACATCTAATTCACTCCCACGTTCATTCACTCTCTCTATTATTTCTCACTCTCTCTCTCTCTCTCTCTCTCTCTCATTCACTAGCTCAATGCCGCGCCTCCTTTGACTCTCTCTCAAATATTCAACATCTAATTCACTCCCACGTTCATTCACTCTCTCTATTATTTCTCACACACTTACAAATCACTTGGTCTCTCTCTCTCTCTCTCTCTCCTTGTACCTTCTCTCTTCTCTTGTTTTCGGTTCATTATGAGAGAATGGTATTTGATCTTCAAGAGTCAAAAGGTTCAAAGAATTTTTTTTTTTCTCTCTCTCTCTCACACACACACACACACACACACACACACACACACACACACACACGCACACACACACACACCGTCTTTCCATTACCGTCTATTCTAGCCAATTTCAGGATTTCAAAACCACAAACGGAAGTGGCTCAAAATAATAATAATAATAATAATAATGATAATAATAATAATAATAATAATAATAATAATAATAATTCCATCATTATAACCACACCACCAATTAAAATATGACGAAAGAGAAATATATCAATTAATGACTCATCACCATAAATATATCATCACAAATACAAGAATAGCAACTTCAACCCTAATCATCACCACATATACATCAACTTCAAACATATCACCATTACATCATCACCACAAATACATCACCAATATATCGTCACCAATACATCATCGTTAACACATCACCATCACAAATACAACAAATACATGCACCTACCACATTCCTCTTAGCCTAGGAGGTCTGGTTCGCTCTGGCACTTGGCCTGAATTCTCGTCGGTTGAGGAAGCTCCCTAACACCTCTTCCTAAGCTATTTATTTTACTTATTGCCACCTCTTCCTAAGTGATTTATTTTACTTATTACCACCTCTTACGAAGCGATTCATTCTGCTTATCACACCTTACTGTCCTCTTCTGTGTGTACTTCAATTATTCTAACATCACCATAGTCTGCACAAATGACATACAAAACGATGTTGGCCAGCCGTATCCAAAAGTAAGTTAATGAGCAAGAGGTGTTAGGGAACTTGAGATATTACCCAGCCGTGTCCAAAAATAAATCAGTAAGGAAGAGGTGTTAGGGAACTTCCTCAATCACAGAGAATACATGGCTTAGTATCACAGTACCACCTGTACCCGGCTTCATTACCTGGTGCTTGTATCAGTGGCGTCATTTATTTTTACTATCATATTTACTATTTTTATTATTTTACCAACAAATCCTCACGCTATATTAAATTTATTACACTAGTCAATCACCTTTTTTCTTAATGCAGCTGTGTATTTGCTGCCTTTGTACCTCACAGCCACATTTTCCCTTACTAAACATAATTACATATTTATACATTAATTACCACTCTTTATCATTACTAATATTACTAACTCGTCCTATAGCTTTCTCATTAACAAAACCTGATGGGAGCCTTTATTAATAACTACAAATAAATAAATCCCTGAATTAATCTCGAGTAAAAATAAATTAAAAAAAAAGCTTACAGGCAATAAAGAATATTTTTGTGGGATCTTCTGAGTCACGGAAAAGTCTGAGAAATGGGGAGGGGAAAAAAAAAAAAAAAAAAAAAAAATATCTATAACCAAATAACTCTACGGATACGTCCACCCACATTTGATTTACTCTCTCGCCTTGAGGGCGGGGAGAAGTGGTGGTGGGACCGGTGATGGGAAGAAAAAAGAAAAGTGGAGAGGTGGAGATGAGTGGAGAAGGATCTGAGAAAAGGTGGAAATGGGGAGGAAGAGGAGTTGGGAGGAAGTGGAGCTGGGGAGATGGAGTAGAGAGGTGGAGAGAAAGGGAGAAGGAGTAGGAAAAGTGGTGGTGAGAGTAGTATGGGGAGAGGGACGGGGAAGGATTTGATGGAAGGCAAGACGAGAGAGAGAGAGAGAGAGAGAGGGGGAGGGGAGGCAGGAAATCTGTGACTGTGAGGTTAAATAAAATCCAACCAAAAATTGCTTTAGAGATTAATTAGGCATCGAAATCTACCTGCCAACAAATTACTTCCTGAAAGATATAATAAACACAAGGTAATTCTGAGTGAGGCCTTACAACTTTACAGTGAACCAAGCAGTGCCAAGGGTGGGGTGGCACTGCATGGGGGGGGGGTGCCAGAGCGACCACAACAGCGTCTCACCCTCACCTGAAAGCAAGAGGATAAGAAAGTAGTAACAAGGCAAAATAATGTAGACGATAAATGAAAAGAGTGTATATATGAAGGAAGTGGAACGATTGGGTAAATATGGATTGGAGCAGATGGGGGACGTGGAAGGTGTGTGCAAGATATTCACAGAAGAAATCTGTGCAGCATGTGAGATGGTGTGTGGGGTGAGGAAGGTAATATATATAACAAACAATTAAACACTGACCAATAAATATACAGTAAAAAATGATAAAATACTATGCAGAAGACATACCATTAACAAATTAATATATAAAGAATAAATAGTGTACTTTAGATCAACACGATCAATAAATTACTGAAAGAAGACAATAATACAGACAAGACCGTACTGCCCTCAAATTATCTACCCATTTTTCCTTACCTACCTACCTCCCTGTGTACGTGTTATCTACCAATCTATCTATCTATCCTCCTCGCCCACACAGCCTATCTATTCACTGCTGACGCCGCCTCTTGTGAAGGGTGGCCAGGAAAACCCCATCCCCAAGCATTTTTCTCCCTGCTCCTTTACGGCCCATTCCCCCATGACACACCATCACCTTTCCTCATATACTCTCCAGCCATCTTCCTTCATCTTGATTTGGGTCTACTTCTCCTCCTTCCTCAAACCACCCTAGCCTCATACTTACATTCACTCTGCATTCACCCACATTCTCACCTTTACTGAGCATTCACTTACATTCTCCCGTTCACTCTGCATTCACTTACAATATTACATTCACTCTGCATTCACTTACATTATTACATTCATTCTGCATTCACTCACATTCTCTCTGCATCCACTTCCATTATTACATTCACTCACATTCTCACATTCACTCTACATTCACTCCACATCACAACGCAGTATACAAAACATTCTTAAGTTTAGCAAGTATCTGGCATGAGAAATTATGGAAAATATGTATACCAGCCATTCATGATGCCCAACATTTCATTTAACCACCGTACCCTTTAGCAACACCTCACATTACGGCCCTGATGGTCCCGCATCACTCTACTATATTTGTATTCCTTTAACAACAGTGATATTAAAAAAAGATTATTCACCGTTTAATATCAACACACATTTATTCTTATCATTCTTCTTCCTCTTCTTCTTCTTCTTCTTCTTCTTCTTATTATTATTATTATTATTATTATTATCATTATTATTATTATTATTATTATTATTGCTACTTCAATGATAAAATAATAATAATAAGAAATGACGATAATGATGACTTCCATAATGAGAATAATGTAATAATAATAATAATAATAATAATAATATAATAATAATAATAATAATAATAATAAAAATAATAATAATAATAAATGATAATGATTCTTTCGATAATGAATGAGAATAATCTTGATCATTAACAGCAGCTTCGAAAGTGAGAAAGACAATGAGGAAGATAATAAAGAGAGGGAATGGAGGTGCACTGGTAGGGAAAGCGAGACGGTGTGACAGGAAGAGATGAAGGAGAGAAAAAGAGAGGGAGGGAGAGAAAGAGAAAAAGAGTGGAAAGGGAAGCGAGGGGGAAGCAGAGAGGGAAGGGAAGACAAAGGAAGTGACAAGGGATGAGAGAGAGAGAGAGAGAGAGAGAGAGAGAGAGAGAGAGGAAAGCGAAGGCAAGATGTGGAAAGTACAGAGGAAATAAAGAAGCGTTGGAAGAGGAGGTAAGAAGCGACGAAGTGGAGGGAGGGGAGGAGATGGAAGGACGGAAAGAGGGAAGAACCGGAAAATGTAATGAGGAAAAAGATCGCAAAGAAAGTTACGAACAAAAAAAAAAAAAATTGAAGAGATGCAAGGAGGATGTTGAACGAGGAAGGAAATGAATGAAGACGTGTGGAGAAAAATGAATGACAAGACACAGGGAAAAAAAGGAAGAGAAAAGGGAAATGAGAGAAGACGGTAGAGAATGAAGGGAAAAATGACAGAAAAAAGAAATGAGGGAAGAGAAAAAAGGAAAGGGAAAAGAAAGCAGAAATTAAAGGAAGAAAATGAATGACAGAAAAAAGAAAATGAGGGAAGAGAAAGTGAGAGTGGGAGAAGAGAAAGGGTAATGAGACGAGAGAGGGGAATGGGCGAATAATGTTGAAAATTAGGGGAGAAAATGACTGACAAAAAAAAATGGAATGAGGGTAAAGGAGAATGAGAGAAGAATGTGGAGAATGAGAGAAGTAAGGACAATAACCACCAGACGGGGCAGCAGTAAAACACCCACGACAGCAAGACATCCCCCTCACTCTTACTCTCACCCAGGACACACAAGCATGGAGGGACAGGCAAGCGCAGGGCACACTAGTATGGAAGGACACATACACATGGAACACACAAGCGTGGAAGGTTATAAACATGCAGGACACACAGGCGTGGAAGGACACTCACGCAGGTCACACGCATGGAAGGACACACGCACACTCGCAAGGGACACAAGAGTGGAAGGTTATACACATGCAGCACACACACACGGAACACAAACACACATAAGCTACAAGGGCATGGAAGGACACATACGCAGGACACAGGCATGGAATGACACACACACACACACACACACACACACACACACACACACACACACACACACACCACTTAGCGAGGCAACACGAAAATCCGACACTAAGCTCGGATTTTTAAAAATACCAATACGATGTCTGCATATAAAATGAGAGAGAGAGAGAGAGAGAGAGAGAGAGAGAGAGAGAGAGAGAGAGAGAGAGAGAGAGTGTGTGTGTGTGTGTGTGTGTGTGTGTGTGTGTGTGTGTGTGTGTGTGTGTGTGTGTGTGTGTGTGTGTGTGTGTGTGTGTGTGTGTGTGTCTACAGCATAATACAGTACACCAATTCAGGCCTCATCACCTAGTCATCACTCATCACACCTGCCCACGCCCTGTAATCAGCTGCCACCAAACGCCGCCCTCCCTCATACACCACTATAATTAATGCAGCGGTAAGGGGAGGAGTGGGGGGATGTCACAATGGGGGGGAGAGTGGAGGGGGGCAGAAAGAGGAGGTTGTGGTTGTTAAAGTTGATAATGTTAATACGAAAAGAATATTGTCACTACCCTTTCTCTTCCCAATGTAGTTATTATTGCGTGATGATAATGATGGTAATTCTGAGGGGTATATTTGATGTTAATGGTGATAAAAGTAACTGATAATGATACTGTTTGTAGTAGTAGTAGTAGTAGTAGTAGTAGTGGTAGTAGTAGTAGTGGTAGTAGTAGTAGTAGTAGTAGTAGCAGCAGTGGTGGTGGTGGTAGCTGTTGTTGTTGTTGTTGTTCCCCAGGATGTCACTCTCCTGTCCCCCCCCTCCCTCCATTTCCCCGTCCGGTCTTCTATTGCTTGCAACATGCGGAACTAAAAGCCATTCCGTATTTTTTCCGCACGGTAGGTAAATTATGAGAGAGAGAGAGAGAGAGAGAGAGAGAGAGAGAGAGAGAGAGAGAGAGAGTGTTCGTCCCTCCTCCTCCTGAATCTTATCTACATTTCCTCACTTGTTTTCACTCACTCCCACAATTTCCTCAACGTCCGTGTATTTCCTTGAACGAGACAGGAATTTGACAAAAGAAAATTGTAGTAAAAATGTCCTCTCTCTCTCTCTCTCTCTCTCTCTCTCTCTCTCTCTCTCTCTCTCTCTCATCAGTTCGTTCACTCTCACTTTGCTTCGTCATGCCTTATCCCACATTTCACTTGTTTCCCTTCTTCATTCTTGTTTATTTCACATTTCTTATTATTTTGGTTTTTTATATCAACATCATTCCATGTGTCAAATTATTTCGTTGTCAGACGTACAATGACTAGTTTATGGGGAGTTTTAACCAACAATTTTGAAATGATGGATGGCTTTATCCTCTCTGACCCCTTCTACCTCTGTCCACACACACACACACACACACACACACACACACACACACACACACACACACACACACACACACCATTCAAAAACGCCACGTCCCCTGCACAGGTCGTGACGTAACAGGTGTGACGGTGGGCAAAAGCAGCAGGTGTGGGCAACTCTCACCATCTCGCTTTAAATGTGGATTAAGTGACACTTGTTAATTGCGTTTGTGGGTGGTTGTGATTGTGTTAAAACTTCCCCTCCTCTCTCTCTCTCTCTCACCCCTGCCTTCCTGCCTGCCTAGCTTCCTCACCCTGGCAAGGCAGAGAGAGACGCCCATACAGTCAGAGCTTCCTATTTTCCCATTCCTGCCTGCATATTTCCGTACCTTATCCGACGCACAGCAATAAGGCAGCCAGACATCGCAGACACATCATGATTCAGTTCCTATTCTAGCTTCCTACTTAACCACTATACGTCTAGGTGGGACAGCCTGACATTATATACCCATTTTATTCCAGCCTGTTACTTCTTCTCCTGCCTGCATACCTGTCTGTCTGTCTGTCTGTTTGCCTAACCCCAAACACAGCACAGAAAGAAAGGGGAGGGAGTCAAGGGTGAGCGCCAGATATCCAGTTTGACTCTGCCTCCCC
This sequence comes from Coenobita brevimanus, assembly GCF_032717465.1. Classification (NCBI taxonomy): domain Eukaryota; kingdom Metazoa; phylum Arthropoda; class Malacostraca; order Decapoda; family Coenobitidae; genus Coenobita; species Coenobita brevimanus. The sequence goes on along the minus strand of NC_136958.1, from coordinate 6,636,351 downwards.
CTCGCACATGGAAGAGGGGCAGGCAGCTGGACACAATGCTCACAGCCTGTTACCCTTCCCTCCCTCTCTCCTGCCGGTCTGCCTGCCTAACCCCAACATGGAGAGGCAGGATGGGCGCCAGACATCCAGCTTGACCCAGCCTCCCTCCTACAGCCTAACCTGATCACGGTCGGGTACGTGTAGGCAACCGGATACAACCTACACAATTCCATCTCTCTCTCTCTCGCACTCCCTCCTTCCCTTGCCTAACCCCAAGTGGAGAGATAGGGAAAGGTAAATGGACCCCCAAAATCTTCCTACCTCTTGCCTTTCTGCTGCCTCCCTGCCTTCTTAACCCAGCAAGGCAGGGGTAGGCAACTGGACACAACAAAGCCTGCTACCTACCTCTCCTGCATACCCTCCTAACCTTATATTAATAGGCAAGGAAGACAACAAGGCACTATTTTCCTCCTGCCCGTATATGCTCCTAATCTCAACAGAGCAAATAACGGTTATACTCTTTACTTTAACTCGGCCCAAATTGCCCTCTCTCCATCGTGAATGCTGAGTTATAACATGAGCTTAACGCCAATATATAATGCTTATCACGAAGAACTGATGTGGAAAGGATGCTTACCTATCTGCATACTACCTACCCTTCCTGCTTACCCATCTGCCTACTACCTACCCCTCCTGCTTACCCATCTGCCTACTACCTACCCTTCCTGCTTACCTATCTGCCTACTACCTACCCTTCCTGCTTACCTATCTGCCTACTACCTACCCCTCATGCTTACCCATATGCCTTTCTGACTACTCGTATATGCCAATCCCTCCTGCTTACCTATCTGCCTTTCCCCCTACAATCTACTCTTCCTGTTTTGGTATCTGCATACTACACATCCCTCTTGCTTACCCATCTGCCTGCCTGGCCCAAGCGAGGCAGCACACCCCCACACACCAATTTCTGCCTGGTGCCTGCAAACTCAATTACCGGTGGCTGGTGCAAGGGCAGACCAGCGTGTCAATCTCTCAACACCGGCCCTCCACACCCGTATAATGACCGCGTTATTGCTACCACTATACCACCTCACACCACCACTATACCACCTCACACCACCACTATACCACCTCACAACACCACTATACCACTTCACACCACCACTATACCACTTCACACCACCACTATACCACTTCACACCACCACTATACCACCTCACACCACCACTATACCACCTCACACCACCACTATACCACCTCACAACACCAGTAAACCACTTCACACCACCACTATACCACTTCACACCACCACTATACCACCTCACAACACCACTATACCACTTCACACCACCACTATACCACTTCACACCACCACTATACAACTTCACACCACCACTATACCACCTCACACCACCACTATACCACCTCACAACACCACTATACCATTTCACACCACCACTATACGACTTCACACCACCACTAAACCACTTCACACCACCACTATACCACCTCACACCACCACTATACCACCTCACAACACCACTATACCATTTCACACCACCACTATACAACTTCACACCACCACTATACCACTTCACACCATCACTATACCACCTCACAACACCACTAAACCACTTCACACCACCACTATACCACCTCACACCACCACTATACCACCTCACAACACCACTAAACCACTTCACACCACCACTATACCACCTCACACCATCACTATACTTCACACCACCACTATACAACTTCACACCACCATTATACCACCTCACACCACCATTATACCACCTCACACCACCACTATACCACCTCACAACACCACTAAACCACTTCACACCACCACTATACCATTTCACACTATCACAATACTTCACACCACCACTATACAACTTCACACCACCACTATACCACCTCACACCACCACTATACCACTTCACACCACCACAATACAACTTCACACCACCACTATACAACTTCATACCACCACTACACAACACCACTATACTACATCACACCACCACTATACCACTTCACACCAACACTATACCACCATCACTAAATTACATATTCAATAAAAACCTTCGAAATTATACACAATCAAAATAATCACTTTTTTTTTTTTTTTTTACAGCGTTTCGAAATTTTAAAGAGCCAGGGATGAGAGCGAATACATGATTAATTATTCAGAGCAACACAGAATTATCACATCACATTTTCGCAAGAGCTGGGAAAAGTTAATAGATCATCAATTATTCAGCGAAACAAATGGATTATCCCGTCACTTCTTGGGGAGGCTGGACGCTGATTACCACTGTGGCAGAGCAGTGGGTGGGGAGAGGAGGTGTGGGGGAGAAACAGGGTGGGAATGAGGTGATGAGGGGAGAAATAGGGTGGGAATGAGGTGATGTGGGGGTGAAATAAGGTGGGAATGAGATGAGAGAAATGGGTGGGAATGGGATGATGTGGGGGAGAAATAGGGTGGGAATGAGCTGATGAGAGAGAGAGTGGAAATGAGGTGATGTGGGGAGATGCAGGGTGAGAATGAGGTGATAAGAGAAATGAATGGAAGAGGCTGTGATGTGGATAAAAATTGGTGTGGATGAAAGGCGATGTGGAGGAAAGAGACTATATATGTTTAAGTTAATGTGGAAAGTGATGTGTGGGAGAGATTGTGTGTGTTATGTGGGAGAGAGTGTGGGGTGGTAGTGGTGTGGGGGGAAAGCTGATAGTGTGTGGGAAAAGTATGTGATGGGAGTGAGGACTGTGTGTGTGTGTGTGTGTGTGTGTGTGTGTGTGTGTGTGTGTGTGTGTGTGTGTGTGTGTGGCGAGGGGGGGGGGTGATAGTGTGGGTGAGGGCGGACACTATGATCGATCAAGGGACAACCAATAACGCCCCCTCCAGCCTGCACCCCGCCCACACGCCCAGATGTCGCCACCCACCCACCCTCCCTCCCACTCTCCAACCCATCCTCCTTTCCCCAACAATTTCCCTCCTTTGGTTTATCCCTTCCTTCCTCTCCCCTGTTCTTTCCTACTTTCCCTTTCCCTCTTCCTCTTTTTTCCCCAATCCCCCTTTACTCCCATTGTTTTTTCTTCTTTCCTCTCCCCTCTCCTCTTGATTTTCCTTCACTTCCCTCCTGCTGCTCTTCCCGCATTTCTCCTCTCTTCCTCTTCCTTCATTTCTCTTCCCATCTCCCCTATTCTTAGCTCATTTCCCTTTTGACTTTTCACTTTCTTCCTGCCTTCCAACCTCCCCCTCCTCTCTCTCTCTCTCTCTCTCTCTCTCTCATCTCCCATCCACAAATTCCCTAATCCTATTTCCATCTATCCACCCATCCTCTTCCCCCAGCTTCACCCCCTCAACAAACACATCATCCCACACCATGATTCCCCACATCAATTGCTCTGTTTATCGCTCATTCCACCCCATGTCATCCCACCCCAACCCCTCACTTTCCCCCTCTCGGCTGATATCGCTTTCTCACAAACTTTTCAGACTTTTAAGGCTTTTTCCACACCAATTGGCATATTTCTTTCGGGCATATTTCTCACTTGACTCGCTTTCTCGATTTCCTCCCCCCCCCATCCTGCCTCTCTCTCTCTCTCTCTCTCTCTCTCTCTCTCTCTCTCTCTCTCCTCGTTTCCCCGATTCTTACCTTGTTCTTTTTCTCTCAGCCTTACACTATCTTCTTACAATTTTCGACAATTTCTCTCTCTCTCTCTCTCTCCAAAGGTTTATCTCTTGCTCATTCCGATTCTTCTATTACTACCCCGTCCTCCTCTTCCTACTCTTTCATTTGATTCTCTTAGTCCTCCACCTCCTCCTCTCACACTTCCTCTTTTTTCTTTTACACTTTCGCTCCCCCCCCTCTCTTTCTCTCTCTCTCTCTCCTCGTCTTCCTCTTCCTCCTCCACATTTTTTCTTCTTCTCTTCCATTTCCTCCTCCTACTCCTCCTCCGTGTCCCCTTCCCTCCCAGTCGCTTAAAATATCTGTTCAATTGATACATAAGTTGTGTGTGTGGGGGGGGGTGTATAAAAGGGTAAAAGAATAACAGGAAAATTAAAATACGCAGCAACAAAACACACACACACACACACACACACACACTGGAAAAAAAAGACAACACTCTCAAGAAAGGAGTGGATTGCGTCATGACTGTGCATTGGTGTGAGTAGTGGTGCGTGTGTGTGTGTGTGTGTGTTTGAGAGGGAAAGAGAGTGAGGGAGTGAAACTGATTGGAAGAAAAAAGAATGAGCGGGGGAGGGATAGAACGCGCGCGAGAGAGAGAAAGGAAGAAAGAAAAGAATGGCGGTGTGTGAAATAGAGCAAAAGAGAGACAGACTGAGAGAGAGGGAACAGTGAGAGAGGGAGTGCGAGAGGTAAATCCTGTGTGAATGTTTGTGGCAGAGGGTGGTGGGGAGTGAGGCGAGTTATCAGACTCCACAGACGGCTCTCTCTCTCTCTCTCTCTCTCTCTCTCTCTCTCCATCCATTCTTTTATTCGCCTTCTAACTCTCCATCCATCCATCAGTTCCTACGCGCATTTCCTTTCTTTCCCAGCACCATTTTCCAACATAAACACCATTAGTCACCCCCCGTCGTCCTTGTTTTCCCTTCACCTCTTCAGTCACATTTCATCCTAGCTTTATCCTATTTCTATCCCGATTCACGTCACCCATTTCCCTATCCTTCCCCAGTCCATTAGCCACCTATTCTACCCACATTAATCCCAGACCTACAATATTTACTTACTGTTCTCAACGTAAATAGTATCTCAAATAGGGGACATGGTAGGGCCGACTTTTGTGTAGGAATATAGGGGAAGGACCGCTGCTTTACAAGACAGGGTGACTGCAGACGTACTGGGGTCATTACGAGTCGACAGAGGGAGATGGATGGTGTCTGGGGAACAGGAGGGTGAGAGATGGATTTGGGGAGGGTGAGTGGTATGGAGGAGGAGGGTGAGTGGTAGGGAGGAGGCGGGTGAGGGGTAGGGAGGAGGGTGAGGGGTAGGGAGGAGGAGGGTGAGGGGTAGGGAGGAGGAGGGTGAGGGGTATGTAGAAGGAGGGTGGGAGGTGGGCGGAGGCTATGGGTCAGAAGGGTGCCGACTGGGTGAAGGTGGTGGAGGTTGACGAGTGGGTGAGGGTGGGAAGGTGAGGGCTGGGCGAAGTGTTGGGTTGGAGGATGGGGTAGGCATGGAAACAATGAAAGAAGAGTGTGAGAAGACAGCAGAAAAGTGGAGTGGAAAAGTGGAAGCAGTGTGGAGAGGAAAAGAACAGTAAACAATGAAAAGACGGGGAAAAGAGTACAAAAAGTTAGTAAGGAGAAGAAAGGAGAGAGAAATGGAAATGAGAGGAGTGGAAATGAGTTCATGTTGTGACAGTGACGGAGGAGGAATTTGGAAGTGTGCAAAGGAGGGCGGAGAAAGAACAGGATGAAAGTACAGGAAATGTACAGGATAACTAGAAGGAAGGTGAGAATAAATGGGACAAAAGGATGCAGAAAGTGGAGAGGAAAGAAAATGTCGATTTAATAGCCGACCAACATGAAAAAAAAAAATACTAGGAAGATCATTAGGAGACAGATTGAGACAAGAAAAAAAAATGGCAAGGGTAAAAATATGAGCGAAGGGTGACAAAGCGACATGGTAGCTAAACAGAACAGAAGAGGTTTGAAGAAAGAGGTGAAAGTGTGAGGGAAAGTGAGATGCCAAGGATGAGGAGAAATACAATGGTTTTGTGAAAGGTGAAAGTCAGAGGGGAAAATTAAACACATGAGAAGGTGAAAGTGAGAAGAAGGGTGGATGTGACAAGAGATGGTTTGTTGAGATGGCAAGGGTCGTCCATTTTTCTGCTAGGGAAGAGGGGTGATGGAGTGGGTATACAGGGGGTGAAAGGAACAAAGTTGGATGGGGAGTGAGTGACAAAGGCAGAGCGGTGGTGGGGCAGTGTACGCTGGGGAGGGAGGGACAGAAAAAGAGTTGGGGAGAGAAAGACCATCACAAAACAAAGCACCAACCACCATAATACACACCCACAAACGATAAGAACAGAAATAAAACATGCCGGCACAGGCAGACGGGGAGACGGGGAAACGAAACGGAAAGTGGGAGGAGAGGAGGAAGAGGAAGGATAGCAGGAAGAGGAGGGATGGGGATACGTAGGAGGGGGTATGGGGGTGTGAGTGGAGGGCGGAGTAAAGAGGCACGTAAAAGAGATACTGGCCTTCTAAATCAGACACAGATCAGAAATTCCTCGACCATCGTTTGTCAGGAGGCCGAGGTGCCACGCCATGGATTCACTCGGCTCCGGCCAGGCTTATGACCACCTGGACTTGTGGACCAGGTGGATGGGGTGGTGGATAAAGTGGATGGGGTCAAACCAGTAGATGGGGTGGTGGGTATGGTGGATGGGGTCAGACCAGTGGATGGGGTGGTGGATAAGGTGGATGGGTCAGGAGAGTGGATGGAGTCAGACCAGTGGATGTGGTGGATGCGGGGTGGATGGGTTAGATCAGTGGATGGGGAGGACCTTCTTGAACAAAAAGTCAATTGGATAGTAAGGTGAACCACTGCATGAGGAAGGACGAGGTGGGTGCGACTGACTACTGAACGAGGTGGACTACGAATAAACTAAAGAGCGAGGTGGACTAGAGGATGAAGTGGAGACGGTTCAAGTACAGACTGAAGTGGATTACAAGTCAACTAGTGAGCGAGGTGGACGGACAAGTGGGTGGCGTGGACTGCGTGGATGGAATGGATGAAGTGGAGGACGTGGACTAAAACAGAAGATGGCAAAGAAATAAAGACACCAGACGAACAACCACTCTTAAGGAAGAAGAAAGTGCGATTTATAACGCAAAAAGAGGGAGACTTTGAACACGACAACATAAACCACAAAAAATACTTAAAATACAAAAGAACAGTATGCGATATATGACACACACGATGAGTTATAATAAAAAATGAAAAGAAAGTGGTGGTGGGAGGAGGCAAAGATGTGCACCTCAAGAAAGGGAGCAATCAGAAAGGGAGAAGAGAGGGTGACTCAAAAATGGAAATTAAATGAAGATTATAAGGGCCAAAAGAAAACTCAATAAGCCAAAAATGATACAATACTTAAATCTCTTCAGAACAGGAACTAACGTAAACCAGAAAAGAAATGTGCGCCTTAAAAACGGATAAGAAAAACAGAAATTCTTGAAGTTAGTGAAGGAAGTGGCAGTTATATGAGTGTGAATTATAAAGGAGAGAGAGCAGTGAGTTAGCAGGATCGCAAGTCAGTGTGGAGGCCGCGAGTTATAGAGGGATCGTGGGCAAAAAGAGACTGCAAGTTATAGACGCATCGGGAGAAATAGTCCTTGGCCGCTTCAGTCTGAGAACGTTCTATCTATTTCGACGTTCTTCTATCTTAACGTTCTTCTATCTCAAGTTTCTTTCTATCTTAACGATCTTTCTAAACGTTCTTTCTATGATAACAGGGGATCGGGAAAGAAGGTAAACACAGATAGTGGTGGGGAAGCCGCAGCTGGGAAGAAGGCTGCCATCATTTAACTCTAAGTGTGAAAACAAAGGGTCTCTCTCTCTCTCTCTCTCTCTCTCTCTCTCTCTCTCTCTCTCTCCACATTTACCAACAAACCTCTTTCATTCACTTCAATACATTCTCAAGACGATTCGTCCTTAAAAAAATAAGGAAGGGATAAGGAACCTAGAATGAAAGTATTGTTCCGCCAAAAGGCAATGGAAAAAAAAAAAAGGAATAAATGTCTAGTGAGCAGGAGGAGGAGGAGGAGGAGGAGGAGGAAGTATGCTAGGAAGAGGAGGAAGTATGCTAGGAAGACGCTCTTGCTAGGAAGAAAGTGATGCTGATAATAATGTTCTTGTGATGATGATGATGATGATGATGATGATAAAGGGGAGGAGGAGGAGGGAATGGGGGGAAAAGGCAGCAAGGGGAGGAGGAGTAAAAGCATCCCAGTAAGAAGAAGATCCAGCAAGGAAGAGGAAGAGGCTGATCTTGGGGAGGGAGGGGGGGGGAGGTGAAACAGATGGTCCACTTGCCACTCCACGAGGACCCTTTGTAACATCAGTCCCCCGCGACAATGGCCTGGCTTACTCCCTTTATACATCTCCTTACTATATTACTCCCTTTTTACACTCTCTTTATACATTCCCTTTACACATCTCATTAATACACTGCTCCCTTTTTACATTCCCTTAATATATTACTCCCATTTAACACACCCTTCATACACCTCCTAAATACAATATTCCCCTGTAACACTCCCTTAATATATCATTCCCTTTATACATTATTTTAATATATTACTCCTTTTATATATTCCCTTTATATATTGCTCACTTTCTACATCACCTTCAAATATCATTCCCTTTATACTCTTAGTATATTACTCCCTTTACATCATCCTCTTAATATAATTCTCCCCCTATACGGTACTTCCCTTTATACTGCATCCCTTATATATTACCTTACATACTGTACCTATTATTTCCTTTATACTGTACTTAGGTTACTCTCAATCCACATTTATGTTACATCCCTAGATATATTCTCTCTCTCTCTCTCTCTCTCTCTCTCTCTCTCTCCTTCCCTTATACTCACGTTTCTATGCACAATACCATTTACATTACATCCCTTTACATATTCTCTCTCTCTCTCTCCCCCCCCTCTCTCTCTCTCTCTCTCTCTCTCTCTCTGGTGACGGACGGCTGGCAGTTGTTACGGACACAAGGCTTAGTGCTGTGTAGATGGGGGCAATTGGAGTCTTGTGGACAGGATGGTGCGTAGTGGGGAAGGGAGAGAAAGAGAGCGAGAGAGGGAGGGAGGGAGGGAGAGCTAGAGGAAACAGGGAGGGGAAGAGAGGAGAGAGAGGAAACAAGAGAGGAGAGGAGAGGAGAGAAGGGAGAAAGAGAAAATTGGGTGAGAGAAGAAAGAGGATAGAGGATATGAAAGAGAGGGGACGAGGCGTGGGAGGGGAAGGAAGATTGTTGAAAGACCATGGAGAGAGAGAGAGAGAGAGAGAGAGAGAGAGAGAGAGAGAGAGTAGCTTAAAGGCTGATGACCCCTTAGTGTTGTAGTGTTGGGTCGCCTTAAGATGAATTGTACTCTCTCTCTCTCTCTCTCTCTCTCTCTCTCTCTCTCTCTCGCTCTCTCTCTTTCCATAGTTCCCAATCGTCTTTCAAAACATTCACTCAATCAATCTCTCTCTCATGATTATTTCTTTTTTCTCTCTTACTCTGTCATTTCCTTTTCCCTGATTTACCTCTCATTCTAAACAGACCGAACGTGAAAACTCTCTCTCTCTCTCTCTCTCTCTCTCTCTCTCTCTCTCTCTCTCCTTTCATTCCTCCATACATTTATTTCTATCTCTTTTCCTCGACCCTTGTGCTTTAGTATTTCTCTCTCTCTCTCGTTCTTTAGTAATGCACCAGCTCTCTTCTCTGACGTTCAATGATCTGCTCCGCTGCATTTGTCATTTACCGATTACTTCTAGCAATTGCCTCCGCCTCTGTGTGTGTGTGTGTGTGTGTGTGTGTGTGTGTGTGTGTGTGTGTGTGTGTGTGTGTGTGTGTGTGTGTGTGTGTGTGTTACAAAAACAGAGAGAGAGAAAGAGAGAGAGAGAGATTAACTTCACAAAGACTGGTATATCACAGGGCAGTAGGCTAATTACATCGGTCCTTTTCAATTAACTTCGCCTTTTTTTTCTCTTCGTTCGTCGTCTTTCATTTAACTTTTTCCGGTATATTTATTTTATAGGGATTATTTTGTGGGACAGACTGAGAGAGAAAAAGTCAGAGATAGACAGACAGACGGGCAGAAATAGATACTCAGATAGATACACGAATCCTTACACATATACAGACAGAGGTTTAAGAAGGCCCATATTCCCGTCCGTTACGAAGCTCCCTAACACCTCTTCCCATGCGATTTATTTTCCTTACAATCATCGTATATTATTAAAACTAAAGCCAAACTATTTCAACCACAACATGAGTTAGGCCCGTTTTCTCGTCAGTTAAGAAAGCTCCCAAACACCTCTTCCTAAGCGATTCATTTTCCTTACGATCATAGTACCTCATTACAACTAAATCCAATCTATTTTAGGCAAAGCATGAGTCATAGAAGCCATGGAGATGACCTTCCAGCCTTCCATTTAACCCTACTCTCGACCAATTCTGTCCTTCCAGGCAAAATTCCCTGATCCGGATGCCATTTTTGAGTTTTCAGACTTTCCTCCCTCCCCCTTAATTTTGCTGGTCTTGACTCCAGATAATTTGACTCTTTTATTTCTCCTAATTCTATCACACATACTGGACTTGACTGATTCCTCCCTCTCTCTCTCTCTCTCTCTCTCTCGGCTAACATTTCAATAATTCTGGCCTCGAAATTGGATTAATTTTTCTCTTCACTGTACTTGACATATGTCTTGTACTCTCTCTCTCTCTCTCTCTCTCTCTCTCTCTCTCTCTCTCTCCCCTCTCTCTCTCTCTCTCTAAGATTTTACTGACTAAAAATGACTTGTTACTTATCTGCGTATAACATTTAAGAATATTATTTTCTTTTTTCGTCCTGCCTTGAAAGAATTATAAAATTTTAAGCTCAAAAAATAAAGTTTATCTGGGTTCTAGGAATAAACGTCTCTCTCTCTCTCTCTCTCTCTCTCTCACCTAATTTTCTTGTCATCTGCCAAATCTTAACCTACTTCCAGCTACTCGTATTCCATTCTCTCTCTCTCTCTCTCTCTCTCTCTCTCTCTCTCTCTCCCTCTCTCTGACCTATCCTTTCTCCTTTGACTGACAACCCTTTCATCTCTCCATTTCCCAGGTCCATCTCTCTACTCTTATCTATTTCTCTTTTATCTATCAGTCTGCTCTTCTCTCTATCACCTCTCCTCTCCTCTTACCCAGTTATATATTCTTCTTCATATTGATAATCTCATATTCTCTCGATCATCGTTATGTTTCTCACTATTCTCCTCTTTTTTTTTCTTTTTCATCCATCCTTTACAATTCTCTCTCTCTCTCTCTCTCTCTCTCTCTCTCTCTCCAGCCCGAACGATCACAAGGCAAGGGAACGCAAGGGAGCATATACCTGAAGTAAACATTTGAACTGCATATTCTCTCATTTGTGCTGCATGTCTCTCTCTCTCTCTCTCTCTCTCTCTCTCACTCTTCCATCATATCACCCTCTCCTCCTTTCTGACCTGTCTCCCCCAGTCTTACTCTCTCCCTCCTCCACATATAACCAATCCTCTTCATCCCTCTCCATACCCTCCTCCTCCTCCTCCTCCGCCTCCTCCTCTCATTTCCTCTCCCTCCTTCACCTATCACCGCTACACCTGAAGTGACTTACAGGTAGGGAGCGTCTGGCTGGTCATACTCTAAGTGAAGGGTACAACTGGGGTGCATAATCTCTCTCCCTATCAATTAACCTGTCTCCTTCGTGCTCTTCCATCACTTCCTCTTACTCTTTTAACCTCTCCCCCTTTCTCTCTCTCTCTCTCTCTCTCTCTCTCTCTCTCTCTCCTCACAGACCTTCCGTCCTCCAATGAATACCTTTCCTTTCTCATCCATCCTACTTGCTCTTTAATCTCCTCAATCTAACCTTCATTTTCCTCTCACTTCCTCCGTCACTTATCCTGTCCTTGGATCTTCACTTTATCTCATCCTCCTCCTCCTCCTCATACACCTCCTCTCCACCTATGTCTCTCTTTCCTTCCTCCTCCATTTTACCTTCCCTCTGATCTCCTCAATCCACCCACTCTTCTCCTTTCTCTTTCTAATTCTTCTCTACCTCCTCCTCCTTACAGACATCCCCTCCTCTTGAGTCTTCCTTTCCTTCCTCCTCCCTCTTCTCAATCAACTCCTCCTCTCTCCTCTTCCTCCTCTGCCTTCTTCTCCTCCTCCTCCTTCTTCTCCTTCTCCATCTCCCAGTGCCACAGCCGGGTAACCATGAGGCAAGGGAGCGTCTGGTAGGATATAAGTGAAGCGTACATTTGGGGTGCATGATGGAGGCAATTAATGCAGGTCCGTCTGGGGGCGGGCACAGCCACTCCAATGGCTCATCCGGCTTACCAGGCCGGGGTTGTGCACCAGTGGGGATGACGGCTGCAGGATTGGGGTTGGGGGAATAAACACTGAGGTTGAAGGGCTGAGGAATGCAGAAGCTGAGAAGACAAGGGCTGAAGCTGAAGAGTTGAGGAATGCATGAGAGGAGAGGACAAGGGATGAAGTTGAAGGGTTGAAGAACGCAGGAGAAGAGACGACAAACACTGAAGTTGAGAGGTTGAGGAATGCAAGAGAGGAGGAGCTGAGGGAACGAGGACTGTAAGCAAGGAGATGACTGCAGTCGTGGAAATGCTAGAATTAGTGTAACACTGAACATACATATGAACTGACTGATGTGGCAAGTGTATCTGATGGAGCCTAACACACTGAAGATACTAGAAACTGGAATGATTCAGCCGTAGTACAAATGCAGAGACAGGGCATTCAAAAATTTCTGTGATGGCGGAAGATGGATGGGAGCGATACCCAGCCTAGCAGTATGGAAGGGAAGGGGTTGAGGATTTAACCTATTCAGTACCACGACGTCTCCCCCTCTAACTTACCCCCACCTGCTACTGCAGACGATTTTATAAACTTATTCTGTCGTAGTGAAGGTCTCAGAAGTATTTTCCCCCTAACCGCTCGAATAAGATATATTTTTTGAAGGAGAAACAATATAAACACACGTATTCCTCTTGCCATCTCTTAGCGACGGTCTTAATGGCAGAGGAGGAATAAAGCAGCTTTAAGGAGAAATCAGGCTGTGAGAGGACGTCTGAACTCAAAGGAGAGAGAGGCAGAAGTTGAAGACGGTCGAGGGAGTGGCAGAGGGTGTCAGAGGAAGGGTGAATGGAGAAATGTTGAAGCAGCAAGACGAGAAAGTTCAAATCAGGGGAACAACTTGAGCGGCAGATGTAAAGGTAGTTGACTAAAATACGAGAAGAGACGGATGGACAGCGAGGATGAGGGTTCCAAGAGAAGGGTAGTAGAAGGAATGCTGCAGCGGCAAGAAAAGCATACCGTAATATTTTATCTAGAGTATCACTAGCTCAGGCCCGGTCATGTACAGCAGGTTGCAGTGTAAAGGCGGGAACTTAACAACGTAGGCACTACGCGAGTACTGTAGTGATTAAGGGGTGGATGGGGGGGTTGTGTGGGATGGATAGGGGAGAATCAATGTGGAGTGGGTGGGAAGAGGCTTATACGTGGTCGGGAGAAGAGACAGGGTAATCCGTAAGAGGCGGGGAAGAATTTTACAAGGTGGGGGTAAGGGTGGTTGTGTGGGATGGAGAGGGAAGAAGAATATGGAGTAGGTGGCGAAGAAGCATATATGGGGGATGTGGAGAAGAGAGACAGGGTAATACCTAACAAGTTGGGAAAAAGTCTGTATGTGGGATATGGGGCAGAAAGTGACATATTGTAGTGTGGTCCGCAAATACCCGGTACCACTCCAACTGAAACCATGATCCGTATTCTCGTCGGTAAAGGAAGCTACCTGAGACCTCTTCCTACGCGATTTATTTTGCTTATTGCACATTGCTATCCTCCACCGTGTTATTTATAAATTGTTCTATATCACAAGACTCTGATTAAACAACGTAAAAAAGGTTATTACCCACTCATATCCGAAAACAATTCGCTAAGAAAGAGATGCTAGGGAGCTCCTTACCCACCGAGAAAGAAGCCTAAGAGAAGCACTTATATTAACCACCTTATATATGGGGAATGAGGGCACACAAGGACGGAGAAGCAAGGGTAAGAATTCAGAGGTGCGAAGATGCAGAAAGAGTCAAGTGAAGAGGAAGGAAGCATCAAGTGAAGAGGACGGAAGCGTTAAGTGATGAGGAAGGAAGCATGAAGTGAAGAGGAAGGAAGTGTGACCTGAAGAAGGGAAATTGCTTTTAAGAATGCAAGGAGGCGATGAGTGGCAGGCCAGAGTTCCCACCGAGTTTCCTAATTACAAGTGAAAATCTTCCAATGCGGAATCTGAAAACCTGAAAACGTCTTTGAGTGAAATTAAAATCCTAAGTTCTGTAGCCGTTGGTGGAGGTAAAACTGCCGCAAGACATCCCGGGTATTGGCGTTATTGGTAATGTCGGCACCTCAGTAGAATTATTAAATCTTGGCGAAGGTCTTAAAGAAAAAAATGGAATGAGACCGCTCGCTGTGGCCTTTGTTGAGGTTAATTGCTTTCACCCACCTTTCATTACAACAAATCGAAAGCATTTGTGGCCAGCAAAATATCTGAACCTGAAATTTACACAACTCAAGTGCAATAACTCTGCAGGTGCATCTAACTGTTCCCTTCGTCTATGTGTATTATCAGCAATGATCATGGACGAAACTAAAATCTACCACTTTTTAAATACTTCTCTTAATAATCAACAATACAAACATTAACGATACAGTGAGACAAATATTAACTTTTTCTTTGCGTGGCCTACTTCTGATCAGCTCTACTCAGGCTATCAAAGTATGGAAACAATACTTCAAGCGATAATAATAACCAAATTCTTGTCCTGATAATGGGCCAAAACCAAATAAATATCAGTAAGTTAATGATAATATGCGTGTCGTCTACGAATGAGCTAATCACCCACTCCAATTTTACTTTCCCAAATCCTCCTCCCCCTCCAGTAAGGTCCACAAAATCTCAGCTCCCCCTCCAATTCAGGTCTCCCAAATCCTCCTCCCCCTCCAATACGGACCAAAAAATCCCTGCTCCCCCTTCAATTCAAGATCCCAAAATCCTCCTCCCTCCTATCAAGACCCCACAATATCCCCCCTCCCCCTCCAATTTAAGTCCCCAAATCTCGCCCCTCCATACCCCTCTCCCCCCTCCAAGAGCACCTGGCCAACGAGGAAGCCCCCCTGTTTTGAAGCGCTAACACCCGACTCAGAAGCGGCCCGCCTGCTCTCACATTTACGAGTTCGCGCCAATGTCCCAATTAGTAAGAGGGGGTAGGGCAGGGAGGGGCAGGGGGGGCAGGAGAAGGGGGTCAGAGAGGGTGTTTGCCGAGAGGAGATGTGCAGGGTGTGAGGGCATCAGTGTTTGTAGAGGGAAGATGTGGAAGGAGTGGGGTGATGTTTGCTCAGAGATGTGAAAGGGGAAAAGTCTGTCAAAAGTAGGGGTGAGGGGAGTTAGGGAAAAGGGGGATATCTGCTCGAGATATGATGTGAGGTGGAGGAGGAGAAGGAGTGTGTTACGGCTATAATTATTACTCCTCCGCCTCATCCCTCGTGAACTCCCATCTTTTGACTGAAGTCAAGCACTCGTCCACCTCACGCTACCAGCGCTCCATCTGTTGACTGGATTTGATACTACTAGTTTCCCAACATGTCACCTGACTTTCCCTCCCTTTTTCTGTGTGAAGCGAGGTTGCCTGATTATCTGGTTTCCCGCGCAAGTTCAGTTCACACTCATCCTCTGCCCTGGGAATATCTTAGTGAACCACTCCTGACCTTTACCTGGAAGCCTGTGTTATAGGGAACCCATCTTCAACGCCTTCTTTTGCTGTAAACCATGAGTATCAGTTTTCTCCTTGCATTAGTTCATTAATCTTCTGATGGTGAATGGCTTTAGGTATTTATATTGTTTTTTTTCTTAGGTTTAGTTAGGTTTAGGGTTGTAATTATTGTATGTTTAGTTTGTTAAATTAAATGAATAATCAACCAAATCATTATCAATCTACCCTGTAGTTTGTCTAGTTGCATAGTGTTCATGATCCTTCTCTTTTCTTATTGCTTTCCATGGGTCTTCATAGGGTAGATACAGTTAAATACTCCCCATGGATCGTAATAAATGGCGACCGTGACAGGACCTATTTCAGCTAGACAGACATTTACAGTAATGGTGTTTTGAGGGGTTGCTGTTGCTTGTTCCCATAGATTTTAAATTTTCCTTGATGTATTTAGCATTTTGGTATTAGTGTGAAACTTGTTTCCATTCGATTTAAAATCCTTGATGCAATAAACATTTTGGTATTTGTGTGAACTTGTCAGCACATAGGTTTATAGGTTCAGGAGTCTTCATAGAACTTATCTTTCATTTTTAACGAAATACAGGGTCGTTATAAGTTCTATCAAATGTGGGGAATATATCCGGATCGTTTATAATGCCGTATCCCACGCTCCAGTGAGGTCTACATCTGCTAGTTGCGATAGGGCAAGTGGCTAGTTTGATACACTCACTCTTCCAAGTCCCAGATTATTCAAGAATCAAAGTTGTTTTGTCTTATCCTATAATCAGGGGTAATCCGGATCATGCTAAAAGCCGTCATCCTCTGCTCTTAATCATAGACAACGACTTTCGTAAGTTAATATTTTGGTCAAGGCTCTGGAAGTTTCCAGGACTTCAAAGAGTTTTCTTCCTGTAATCTGTGTCTAAAATATAACTTACCATAATTTTCTCATACATTTTAATCATGTTTGACCTTCAAAAATTTGTTGAAAATCCTAGCCATGAGCAATTAAAAGACTTAAAGAAAGATGAGTGGAAAAGCATTGCTACCTACTTCCAAATAGAAATTGAATCTCGTATGACAAAAGAGGCTCTAGCTCTCGTGCTAGCAATCAAGAAGTTCGAGTGCTATCTTCGCCACCATCCTCATCCTACTACTGTCTTTACGGACCACAATCCTCTTGTATTTCTCCAGACTATGAAGAATTCCAATCAACGGATTCTACGATGGGCCCTGCTTGTTCAGCCATTTAATCTTCAAGTTCAGCATATAAGGGGTGTTGACAACATTCTCGCGGATACCCTGTCGAGACATCCCATCGAGGCTACAGAGTAATCTACCTCCTTCGTGCTTCCACTGCGTAGGTCTTTGTGGGGGAGGTGTTACGGCTATAATTATTACTCCTCCGCCTCATCCCTCGTGAACTCCCATCTTTTGACTGAAGTCAAGCACTCGTCCACCTCACGCTACCAGCGCTCCATCTGTTGACTGGATTTGATACTACTAGTTTCCCAACATGTCACCTGACTTTCCCTCCCTTTTTCTGTGTGAAGCGAGGTTGCCTGATTATCTGGTTTCCCGCGCAAGTTCAGTTCACACTCATCCTCTGCCCTGGGAATATCTTAGTGAACCACTCCTGACCTTTACCTGGAAGCCTGTGTTATAGGGAACCCATCTTCAACGCCTTCTTTTGCTGTAAACCATGAGTATCAGTTTTCTCCTTGCATTAGTTCATTAATCTTCTGATGGTGAATGGCTTTAGGTATTTATATTGTTTTTTTCTTAGGTTTAGTTAGGTTTAGGGTTGTAATTATTGTATGTTTAGTTTGTTAAATTAAATGAATAATCAACCAAATCATTATCAATCTACCCTGTAGTTTGTCTAGTTGCATAGTGTTCATGATCCTTCTCTTTTCTTATTGCTTTCCATGGGTCTTCATAGGGTAGATACAGTTAAATACTCCCCATGGATCGTAATAAGTGTCTGTCAGAAGGGGAAGTAAAGGGATTAAGGGTAAAGGGGTGTTTGTTGAGAGGAGGCGAGAGGGTGTGGAGCATCAATCGAGAGGGGAGGTAGGAGAGGTGGCGATGCTTGCTAAGAGGGAGAACTTGTTAGGGGGATGAGGGAGGGCGACTGAAGAGGCGAAGGGTTGCAGAGAGAAGTTAGAGATTCAAGACAGGGAGAAAGGATGTGAAGATACGAAGCAGCGATTTGTTAAGAAGTGTGGGGAGGTCAGTGGGGAGGTTAGTAGTGCAGAGGTGAGAGAGAGGAAATTGGGGAGAAGGGTGTTTTGCCGAATAAAGAGGAAAAGGGGACTGCAATGAGAGTGGGGGTCAAAAGGTGGTGTTGGTACAGAAATGAGTGGGATGTTTGTAGAAAGAAAAGAACTGAGAGGAAGGAGGTGGGGGGTTTCTGTTCTGAGACAGAGAAGAGATGGAGACTCAATACACATGAGAAAGGGGAATGCACATAAACAAATAAACAAAAAAATAAGTAAAAAGATGTGCTGCGAATCAAGGAAGAGAGGGAGGAAGAATTTACAAGACAGGGGAAAGAAGAGATGAGGGGAGAGGGATTTTTGACGAGAAAGAAGGGGAGTGGGACTGATAGGAAGGGAGGTGAGGGTGTTTACAGGCAGAACGAGGGGAGGGGAGTTGTAAAGAGGGTGGAGGAGGGGAAGGGCTGCTAAAGTGGGGTAAAGGCAGGAAGCAGTGGGATTATTTAAGCAGAGAGGAGGGAATATATACACAAAATGCAAGGGAGGGAGGGAGGGAGGGAGGGGAGAAGCTACAAAGAGATGGAGAGAATTAAGAAGGGTTTGGGCAGTGAAGGAAGAGGGGGCAGAAAGAAAGGAGGGGATGAGGGGAGGAGCAGCAGAAGGAACAGGGAAGAGGAGGAACGAGGGGTTATTTTAAGAGGAGTGGAAAGGAAAGGATATATAGAAGGGGGGGAGGAATGAGAAAGGCAGGGGGTATTTAAAGATATTGGTACATACGTAAACGATGGGGGGATGAGAGGGGAAAAGTTACAGGAAGAAGAGGGAAAGGGGGGAGAAGAGGGGGAGATTTTTTTATGAGAAGGGGGGAAAGATGTCTTTAGGGGGGGGGGAGAGGAGGAAAGGGGGGTACCTGCCTTATCCATCCGACAAACACACCTGGTGGCTATTGTTCTCACGGCTAATTAATACTTCCAACAGGTAACTTATTTTTCTCTTTCTTTCTCCTTGCGACGATCCCTAGACTTTCCACCCCGCTAAGTTATTGCACTTCAGGCATACTAATATAATTTCCATCTCTCTCTCTCTCTCTTTGTCTCTCTCTTTCACACACACACATACACACACACACACACACACACACTTCAGACATACTAACAATTTCAATCTCTCTCTCTCTCTCTCTCTCTCTCTCTCTCACCCGGGGCCCTAATGAATTGCATTGTTAACCTGGGCAGGATAGGAGGATTCGGCTCCGTCTTTTCATTACGGCGCCATGCATCCCGATTAAACTAATACCCGAACTCTCCAATAGCGGCGGATTCGGCTTTTGTTTACCCTGTGCCGTGACCGTAAATGTGTGGCCGGCTATTTTGACCAATCCGATGAGTGGATGGTTACTCCGACCGTTCCAAGGCCTGTGTTAATATTTGACGTTTGCTCGGCCGTTTGACTTTGCCTATGTTTATCGGGCCGAATTTGCGAGTATGCCGAATGTGGATAAGGAATAATGAGAGAGAGAGAGAGAGAGAGAGAGAGAGAGAGAGAGAGAGAGGATAGTATGTACCCGTATTCTCTCTAACCACATCCTACCGCACTCTCTCAGACCGCATCTTTGCCGCACTGACCTGCACCCTTAACCGCACCTTTAACCGCAGTCTGAGCAAGAGCCTGACCGCACTTAACATCCCCATTTACCGCATCTTAACCACGATTTTAACCATTCATAACCCATTTACCGCATTTAACCGCACCCTTTACCACACCTTCCTATCTTAACCACGATTCACCGCATTTAACCGCACCATTAACCGGAACCGCAACCGCAAGCAGGTGTGGTCGGGGTTTAATCTTACACACGGGGCTGTTCCTGTGCGTCGGCAATTAATTACTGGGATTAAAATAAAGCTGTGTGTGGTTTAATCTAGGAATGACGCTAAATGGTGCTGTATTAATGACCGGCTCGCTTTATGTACGCTTTAAATGTTAAGGTTATTGTTTAGAGAAGGCGTGAGATGCTGATGGTGTGAAGGTGGTTTGCTGCTGCTACTACTACTTCTACTACCACCATCATCATTCACCCCTTACAGGAGAGGGTGTATTCTATATCTTATTCCCTTGCCTTCCTTATTTTCCTCATTTTCCTCTCTTCCCCACCATTTCCCCTCACCCTCTAGCCTCCCCTAACCACCAACCTAACCTCTCACCTGGCCAAACCCATCCCACATCCCAACGAACCTAACTCTTCCCCTCAAACCATTATCACCTCTTCTCCTACTCGTCTCCTCTCTTCCTCTCGTCCTTTTCCCTTTCTTCCCCTCCCCATCCACGCCCTTCCTCCTACCTAACCCAATCCAGAATCCCTCCTCCCCTAACCTTCCCCCTCCCAAACCATTCTCATTTCTTACTCCCTTCTGTCTCTGCTATCCCTCTCATCCCCTTCCCTTCATTGCCTTCCCTATTCTTTTCCCCTCACCATCCTCACTCTTCCTCATAGCCTAACTTAACCTCCCCCCCTCCCTCAAGCCATTCTCATCTCCTCCCCTCTTCTGTCTCCTCTTTTCCTCTCATCCTCTTCCCTTTCTTCCCCTCCCCTAACCTTTCCCCCTCACTACCTTCACTTAAACCATTCTCATCTCCTCCCCTCTACTGTCTCTTCTTTTCCTCTCATCCCCTTCCCTTTCTTCCCCTCCCTTACCCTTTCCCCCTCACCACCTTCACCCTTATTCCTAACATAATTCCCCCCACCCCCACCCCCACACAAACACCTCCTCCCTCGTTTTCCATTGATTGTGTTCATTTCGTTATACACAGAAAACGAAGTCATGGTAAACACAGCTAAACTATTTGTCACTTTTTCCCCCCCCCTTGTCGCAACGTCGCGCTGGCTTCGTGATTATTGAGTTAATGAATTGTGGGCGGGTTTTGTCCAGGCTTAATGAGGCGGATGGGCGGGGTGGGTGGGGTGTGTAGGCGGGGTGGTGGTGGTGATGATGAGGGAGGGTTGTGGAGAGAGGAGGAAGACAAGATAACAAGAGGAGGGGAAGAGAGCAGGTGGGAAAGACTATGGGAAAAGGAGAAAGACAATATGAGAGAGAGAGAGAGAGAGAGAGAGAGAGAGAGAGAGAGAGAGAGAGAGAGAGAGAGAGAGAGAGAGAGAGAGAGAGAGAGAGAGTGTATGCGAAGAGGATGAAGGCAAGATAAGAAAGGAAGGAAAGGCAGCAGGAAAGGGAGAGACTAAGAGAAGAGGAAAATGAGAACGGGAAGAGGAACGTGGTGGTGGTGGTGACATGGAAACAAGAGGAGGCAAAGGAAAGGGGGGGAATGGAAAACAATAAAAGGAAGGAAAAAAAGCACGAGAGAGAGACCAAGGGAAGAGGAGGAGAGGAAGAATGGAAAAACTGAGAAGGAAATGAGTACAGAATGGGTAATATTAGGTAAAGGAAGGAAGGAACGACAGAAGGAAGGGAAGAGAGGAAGTGGGGAAGGGAAGAGAGAAATAAGGAGGATAAGAAAAGCAGGGAGGGAGAAAAGAGAATCGGGTAGATGTGGACATGGAATGGAAACGAAGAGGAGGAGGAATGGGATATGAAAATGTAGGGATGTGGGAAGAAAGCAGGAATGAGTGGGGAATGAAGGGAAGGAGAGCGAAGGAGGAGGGACGAAGGAGAAACGGAGAAGAGAAGAAAATGGAAGGAGAAAGAAAAGGTATGGAAAATAAAGTAAGTAGAGGAAGGGGGGAGAAGGAAAACAGAGAAGTGATGAAAGGGAACAGAGGGAGGAGTCACACACAAAACCAAACTGAAATTATATACGAAGAAAAACTAAAATTATGGAGAAATGGAGCAGCGCAAATGGACAAAATATATGTGTGAAACTAGACCAGCACAAAATACACAGGATCAAACACAAACCAATGCGGAATTACATACCTAATATTACAGGGCCGTTTCGTTAATTAGGAGTAATGAGATATACGAGCGTGAATGTGTGTGTGTGTGTGTGTGTGTGTGTGTGTGTGTGTGTGTGTGTGTGTGTGTGTGTGTGTGTGTGTGTGTGTGTGTGAATTAATACCTACACGTGCGTGCATGTACAGTATGTATTCCTTCGCTAATACACGCACATAGACATGCATACGTAATTATATATAAACCTTATTTACCAGGTTGGCAATATACACCTGTGTCACACACACACACACAGACACACACACACAATAATCTCACATACAGTATACAAAGCCATCACTTAAAGAAAAAAATCAGAGTTCACACAACACACACACACACACACACACACACACACACACACACACACACACACAATTTCCTAGCTCCGTAAAAACACTCAGGCGGAGGGAAACATAAAATCACACCACTGAACTTGATTAAATCTGCAATCTAGTTAATTGACTTAAATCATTTGACTGAAATAATTCCGCACCCAGTCTGCAAGCACCGGTAACACGTACTCCAACACCACACCACACACCACACAACACCACACCACAACGTACATCTTGACACCACTGCACCAAATAATGCTACATACCAGATTACTCCATTACACACCATCATACCACAAGCCCCTGGATTTCAGTATATCACAGCGTACAGCCTAACACCTCAGGATAATAAAAACATAACACAAGAGTACCACACACCAAAGTACACCACTGACCACCACCACATCACAACACTCCATGACACACAACACCACAGAACAGCACAAAGTTAAACAGCGCAAGAGAACGGCACAGCACACAGCAGACGAGGAAATAGCACAGCATATAAAAGTACGCGAAGACACTACAGTAAAAAAAAAAAAGGCCCACCACGAGCTTAAATGAACAAGAGAAGCACAGCATAGCAGCTCAGTACTCCACGCCACACTACAGTACATCACACCGGGGGGTCGAGTACCACCACTGAATACCACTCCACAAGAATACTCCAATTACCACTACCACAAAGGGCACAACAGTACACCCTTACACACAACAGCACATTAAAGTACATGACAGCACAGCAAATCAATACCATATGGAATGACATAACACCACACAACTACACAGCACACCACATCACTCCATCGTCCATTACGGCACACAAAAGTATACGGTACCATGAAACAACACAACACAGAACGGTATACTATGACACAGGTTCAATTAAAACACACACACACACACACACACACACACACACACACACACACACACACACATGGGGATTAAATGACAGCACAGAGCCCCACCACACAGCACAATACACACATAAGCACAGGCCAAATTCGCACTACACAGGAGCATACACCCTCCCACACAACACCACCCGAGCCCTTATCACAATGCTCACCAACACACTCCACATCAATATTACCTCTCACGCCCACACCACAAGTGCTTACCCAAACCTACGCGAACCCACACGCAGGCTGGACGCACGCAAACCACCACAATAGTACACACACACACACACACACACACACACACACACACACACACACACACACACACACACACACATCACTTATTCAAAAATACCTTCCAACACAATGATTACTAAAAGGATTTCATATAAGTATATATTCATAAACGTGTGTGTGTGTGTGTGTGTGTGTGTGTGTGTGTGTGTGTGTGTGTGTGTGTGTGTGTGTGTGTGTGTGTGTGTGTGTGTGTGTGTGTGCTGGGTATCAGGAATTCATAGACGCAACTCGTGTCATGTCATGCGAGAAGTGCCTGATTCATGACACTATTGTTCTCTCGTGTGTGTGTGTGTGTGTGTGTGTGTGTGTGTGTGTGTGTGTGTGTGTGTGTGTGGTGTATTTTCTGCGGCACACCGTCCACCAATCACCAAGCTCTCTGAATAAAAGCAAACTCGCCATGACCTTCATTAAAACAGGATTTGTGCATGCGGGATACACACACACACACACACACACACACACACACACACACACACACACACACACACACACACACACACACACGAGATTTACCTGTATACCTGTGAAGTCGATCTATAAGTATTATGATTTATCTATGTATAATATGTACCTGTGGATTATACACTGCTGTGAATGTGTATGTGTAGAGAATGAGTTACTGTAAATGACGAAAAAGCCACTGAAGTCGTTCTCAATGATTCACGTAAAAAATTCATGCTGTCAATATCTGTAAATTATTGCAATTGTAAATGTGAAAATTTTTGCTATACGGAATGACAAAATGAAAAAAAACACTGCAACTGGAAGCGATGAAATGGGCGTAATTATATCTTTGTGAATGTGTGCAGTTTATTCGACCTGATGCGACCTAGATTTTCGATCTTTTCCTGCATATTACGGATTTTGTTCCTTTAAGCTTATTACAGATTTTCGCCCTATTGCTGCTTATCACAGATTTTCGTCCTTTTCCAGCTTATACTGATTTTCGTCCTTCTCCAGCTTATTACTGATTTTCGTCCTTTTGCAGCTTATTACAAATTTTCATTTGGCAGCTTATTATGATTTTCGTCCTTTTCCAGCTTCTTACAGATTTTCGTCCTTTTCCAGCTTATACTAATTTTCGTCCTTTTCCAGCTTATACTGAGTTTCGTCCTTTTCCAGCTTATACTGAGTTTCGTCCTTTTCCAGCTTATACTGAGTTTCGTCCTTTTCCAGCTTATACTGAGTTTCGTCCTTTTCCAGCTTATACTGAGTTTCGTCCTTTTCCAGCTTCTTACAGATTTTCGTCCTTCTCCAGCTTATTACAGATTTTCGTCCTTTTCCAGCTTATTACAGATTTTCGTCTTTTTCCAGCTTATTTCAGATTTTCGTCCTTTTCCAGCTTATTACAAGTAGCAGAGAGACAGCAAAAAAAAGAGGACATCCTTCCCATAGCACTTCGTGTCTAGCATCACATTCTTGTGTTAAGCAATTGCCACAACTCAGCATTCAAGATGGGGAGATGGCAATATTAGTCCCAGGGTAAAAAGTGTAGCTGATACACAGGCTAAACAGAGTAAATTTTATTCGAGGCATGACGTCAACAGAAGACAGGACGAGGAGGAGGATGGAAACTACTGATTCAGTCTGCGGATTTACCTCTTGACTCACCTCCCCCCCGCCACACACACACACACACACACACACACACACACACACACACACACACACACACACAGGGAAAAGGTGAGAGAGGTGAGAAGAGAAGGAAGAGGTGACGTGGCGGGGTGGGGGCGAGAGGGAAGAGTTGGACTGAGGGGAAGGGCTGAAAGGAACGTGGGTGGGAGGGGAAGGTATGAGGGGAGAGGGGACACAGAAGGGAAGAGACAAGGGGAGGGGAACGGGGATGGGAGTGAGGGGGGCGATAATAGGGGGAAGGGGGTGTAGAGACGAGGCGAGTGAGGAAGGGTAGGTGGGCACAGAACGTGAAAGGGTGCTAATGTGTGTAGATAAAAGAGTAAGGCCAGGTAGGGGAAGAAACGAGGGAAGGGGGAGGGAGAAAAGACGGAGAGAGGGTGGAAAGGGAAGGGAGAGGAATGGAAGGGTGGGGAAAGGAGGGAAAGGGAGGGGAGATGGAGGAAACGATAGATAGTGGAGTGGGGATGGGAGGGAGGGGTGGGGTTTTGACTGGAGCTTTAGAACAACGTACTAAAAGCGATATTTGTTTTGACACACTACAAGAAAAGTAGGATGGAGAGAGGGGGGGAAAGAGAAGGTAAGGAGTGGGAAAGAGGAAAGAAAATAGGGGAGAAGGAGGAAATATGGGATGGAAGGACAAGGGGGACGATGAGAATGGGAAGTAAAAGAGGACAGGAAGATAAAGACGGAAGGAAGGAGGGAGAAGGATGAAGGAAGGAAAGGGGGGGAGAGGGAAGAGGAGGCACAAAAAAAGAATGCAAGACATGAGAAGGAATAAAATGGGGAAGGGGAAAGAGACCACAAAATGAAGAAGGGGGAGGAGAGAAAATGGAATAAGGACTGAAAGGGGATAGAACGGGAAGACATGAAAGGAAGAAACGAGGAAAGGAAGAATGAAGGGAAGAGACGACTGAGGAAAGGAAGGGAGAAAGGAAGAGAGGGACGATTGAGGAAAGGAAGGGAGAAAGGAGAAGAGGAAGGGAAGAGGGAGGAAAGGATGAGAAGAGGGAGGAATGGAAGGGAAGAAGGAGGAAAGGAAGGAAAGGAGGAATGAGGAAAGAGATGACATGAAGGGAGGAAAGGGGAGGAAAGAATAAGGAGAGGGAAGGGACAGAGGAGAGGAAGGGAAGAGAGAGGGAAGGAAGAGGGAGGATAGAAGAACGGAAGGAAAGAAGGTAGGAGGGGTGGAGAGGAAGAAAAGAAAGTAAGGGAGATGGAAGAAGGGAAGGAAAAGGGGGGGGGGAGATGGAGGAAAGGAGAGAGAGAGAAGGTAGATGAGATGGAGGAAAGGAAGGATAGATGGTAGAAGAGATGAAGGAAAGGAAGAAGAGAAGGTAGAAGGGATGGAGGAACGGAAGGAGAGAAAGTAGGAGAGATGGAGGAAAGGTGGGACAGCATCACCAGGGTAAACTCAAACCAAACAAACTCTCACTGCGATGGTAAACTTAAAATTCTACGGAGACGAAAATCCTCGATTTATTTCCCCCGCCAAACTCATCGCTGGAAAATAAATAAAAATAAAACTCTTGAAACTTTTAATGCTATAGTAGAATTTATTTTTGGTTTACTTTAGGGTCCTACAAACGATTTTACTCTTCTGAGAGGAACCAAACACACAAAAAACAGGACTAACTTGCTCACCTTAATCTCTCTCTCTCTCTCTCTCTCTCTCTGCGGTTTTACTCACCTGAGGACTTGGAGAAAAAAGGACGTGCGATCGCCCAATAACATAACTATAATGCGTTTACCCTAACCTGGCAAACATCCCCCGTCCTTTACCGCTCGGTTGATGGCCAAGTGTAGTCAGATTGGAAAGCTGATTTAACCATACGCTGCTCACTTTAACTTGGCGCAAACTCCCATCTCTCTAATCTCTCTATCTTAAATGCTGAACTGCAGAGATGGATCCCTGTCTCTCGTGCCCGTGCCTGCCCATCTCTCGTTCCTGTCCTTTCTCTGTCTCTCCTCTGCCCCTATCTATCTCTCATCCCAGCCCCTGACCCTCTCTCGCTCCCGTCCCTGTCCCTGTCTCTCCCCTGCCCCCATCTGTCTCTTATCCCCGTCCCTTCACGCCCTTCGTTCCCGTCCCTACCCCTACCCGCGTCCCTGCCTCTCATCCCTCCTAAACTTTGCCGTCAACCCGACCAACAAGAGTGTGTGGCGACTGAGAGGAGGAAATGAGGGAGAGATGGGAGGAAGGAGGGGAGGAATGAGATTACAGAAGAAGGGGGGACGGAAGAAAGATGAATAGAAGCAAGAAAGAAATAGGAGGAACGGAGGGAAGAAATGAGAGAAGTGGAAGAGGTATAGTAAAGAAAGGGGGGAGGGGGAAGGAAGTAGGAACACGAAGAAGGGGAAAAGAAGGAGAGAAGGGAGAAAGGAGTAAAGAGGAGTGGGAAAGGGAGAAGGGTAAGAAAGGTGGTCAGGAAAGGGAGACGAGAGATAATCAACATAAGGAAAGGAAGCAAAAACAGAAAAGGAAAGAAGACAACGAAAGAAAATGAGATGGGAAGAAAGGATGGATGACAGGAAGGGAGGAAAGATGAAGCAAGCGATGACGTAAGAGGGGAAGAAAGGAGGGAGAGGAAGGAAGGAAAGGAGGAGGGAAGAGAGAACTGAAGTGTTAGGTCTGGGAAACGACAAAGAATGGAGAAAAAGAAGACAAACGAAAAACAGATGGGAAGAAAAGAAGGAAGACGGGAAGCGGAGAGAAAAGATGGAGCGAAGCATGGGAGAAGGGAGGGAGGAGGACGAGAAGCAACGGAGGAAGGAGGAAGAGAAGCAAGGGAGGAAGGAGGAAGAGAAGCAAGGGAGGAAGGAGGACGAGAAGCAAGGGAGGAAGGAGGAAGAGAAGCAAGGGAGGAAGGAGGAAGAGAAGCAAGGGAGGAAGGAGGAAGGTGGGAAGGAAGGATGGAGGAAGGAAAGGCGTGAGGGAAGAAAGGAAGAAGGGAGAGGAGGGACGAGAGAATGGAAGAAGTTTTAGGTGTGGGGGGTCGCGAGTCCCAAGGGTGAGAGAGGGCGCTATCAGGGGTGGCCAGAGCACACATTTCCCCCTCCCCCTCTCTCTCTCTCCTAAATTTCTCCTCTTTTCTCTCATTCTCTCTCTCTCCCTCTCTCTCTCTCTCTCTCTCTCTCTCTCCTCACCTAACTCTGCTCTAACACCTACAATGGAATACAAAGGAAAACAAACAGTAAAGGACCTAATGCTTTTTTAAGGCTATTTGTTACTATGACTATGATATCTAATTCTATGAGATGAAGCTCCCCCTCCCCATTTCCCCTTTCCCTTCCCTTCCCTTCCCTTCTCTCCCCATCTTCCCCTTCCCTTCCCATCTCCCCCTTCCCTCCCCTCCTCCCCTCCCCTCCCCTCCACATCTCAATAAAATTTACCCATTGTGAACTGCCCCCCACCCCGGCCCCTCTTCAGGAATTACAGGTATTGGGGAGGTAGGGAGGGAAGGGAAGGAGGCAGGAGGGGTGGGAGTGAAGGCAGGGAGGGGGGAAGCAGGGAGGGAGGGGGGAAGCAGGGAGGGAGGGAGGGGGGAGGGAGGAAAGGGGGTGCGGGGAGGGCAAGACCTTTTTAGAAACTCTGAATTAAGGAGGAGGGAGACTTCTTAAGGAGGCAAATATACTCATGGGTCGAGAATGGGTTGAAGATTAAGAGAGAGAGAGAGAGAGAGAGAGTAGGCGGGGAAACAATATACATCACAGCGAATCCTTTCATCTGTTAATACTCCTTGGTATCAGTTCAGAAAAAAAGACAAAAAATAAAATAATAATAACAAATAATAATAATAATAATAATAATAATTAATAATAATAATAATAAAAATAATAATAATAATAATAATACAATAATAATAATAATAAAGCAATAATAATAATAATAGTATTTGCCCGCCCGAAGGCAACTAATAGTAATTCTAATAAGATCACGTCACTCTAATATTTCACTCTTTCCTCCAGGCACTCCTACTTCCTCCTCTTCCTCTTCCTCCTATTTTGTATCTTCCTTCTTCCTGCTCATTTATTCTATCCTCTCCCTCCCTCTTCCTCCTCCTCTTCACTTTATATCTTTCCTCTCCCCCTTCCTCCTCCTCCTCCTCCTCTTTTTCAATCATCCTTCCTCCTCATCGTTTTATCTTCCTTCTTCCTCTTCTTCCTCCTCTTTTTTCAGTCATCCTTCCTCCTCATCGTTTTATCTTCCTCCTTCCTCTTCTTCCTCCTCCTCTTTCATATCGTCTTTCTTCCTCTAGGTACCTTCCTGTTCTCTGCTTTCTCCTTATTTCAGTGCATTATTTCCGGTTCTCGTATTCTCTCATTCTCCTTCCCCTTCAATTCTTCCCGCTTCATTTATAAGCTGCGCTCTCTCTCTCTCTCTCTCTCTCTCTCTCTCTCTCTCTCTCTCTCTCTCTCTCTCTCTCATTACTCTCCAGTGTCTCATACTCAGCTTCATCTTTTTTCATCACATCCTCTAATCTTCTGTTACTATTATATTCTCTGTCACTCTCTCTCTCTCTCTCTCTCTCTCATATTACTCCTCCGATACCACTCGCTCCCACTATCGCCTTCCTCCATCTCTTCTCCACTTTCAGTCCTCCAGGCACATCTCCTTATTCTTAAATCATCTCACTCTCTCTCTTCCCTTTCTTTCTTGCGTCTCCCTCTGCTACTCCCTTTCCATCATTCCATCAAAAAGAAAACGAATAACTACCACAAAGACCACCAAGCCGGGGCAATAAATCAGGAAATAAAAATGATGAAAATAAAAATAATAAAAATAAAATAAAAATAATAAAACGATAACAGCAGGATAAACAGAAAATTAAAGAGATACGAAGTGGAAAAGCAAACAGGGTAAGGAGACGAAGGGAAGCAGCATGGGAGAAAAAATGTTGAGATTAAGAAAAAAAAAGTTGATGTTATGGAGTAAAATGAAGAGCAATGAGCAAAGGATGAAAATGGGATAATGAACCACAGCAAAGAGAAAAATGGAGGAGGAGGAGGAGGAGGAGGAATGGAATGACGAAAGAGACAGAGGTGAGGAAAGTTTAGGATTATGAGGAGGGGACGGGATAACGAAGGAGGAGGAGGAGGAGCAGGAGGAGGAGGAGGAGCAGGAGGAGCAGGAGGAAGGAAGGAAGGAGTGGAAAGGGTAGGAATTTTAGGCAGACTGCGTGGCGTGTGTCTGGGAATACAAAACACCACAAAATAGAGGAAATAGTGATATAAAGAGAGAGAGAGAGAGAGAGAGAGAGAGAGAGAGAGAGAGAGAGAGAGAGAGAGAGAGAACCAAGGATAAAACAGAATAGTATATGAGGTACGGTTACTTGGACTGGAAGGAAGCGGGGAGGGAGGGAAGTGACGAGGAGGAGCCTGATGAAGAGGACTGGCCACCTTAAGCTAAACCCCGGGATTAGGTCCATAAAAAAGGATAAATTTCACTCTAGCAGGTAAATAACATGAAACTCTCTCCCTCTCTCTCTCTCTCTCACTCTCTGATAGGTTAATGAAGATGGCGGGGTCCAGGAGAGGAGTAAGATGGCTGAGAGTGAGGAAGATAAGAAGGGAGGGGAACAGCTGAGGAAGACAAATGAGAGAGAGAGAGAGAGAGAGAGAGAGTATCACTAACTCCTATTAGGTGGATAGGCTGGCTAGAATGCATGTATCTGTCACCTTAATAGCTAAGTAAGGATAGGGTATTGTTCTCTCTCTCTCTCTCTCTCTCTCTCTCTCTCTCTCTCTCTCTCTTCTCGTTGCTTTTATTTGTTGTGTCGTTTCTCTGTACTTCGCAACATCGCTTTTGTTTCAATCTTTTTCATGCTATTCGTGTTTCATAATCTCTCTCTCTCTCTCTCTCTCTCTCTCAGCTTCCCTCACCTCGCTCTCACGTCTCTGCCGCTTAACATACCTTCTCCCCTGTCCTTCCTCCCCTCATTATCACGTCTTCTCTCACTATAATTTCTGTCTATCTCTCTCCTCCCCTTTTAGCTCCGTGCCTTCTCCCCTCCTTCCCTTATTATTGTCATTAATCTTCCACCCATGTTGCCTCCCCTTGATCTCTTTATGTCACTACTTTTGGGGAATATCTCAACTCTCTCTCTCTCTCTCTCTCTCTCGGGGACTTCCTCTCATCCTCCTACGCACTCCTCTTTCACTGCTCACTCTTTTTTAATCCCTTCCTTCCCCACCTCTATGCATGGTGCTTTTGATTCTCTCTCTCTCTCTCTCTCTCTCTCTCTCTCTCCTTCAATCACCCACGACCCTCCTTACTGATCCATTCTTACAACCATCAACGCAAGCACCATACCCTTTTCACTCACTTCTTTTTCTTATCATTCCATCTTTCCTCAATTCCTTTAGTCACCCGTCTCACTCTATCTCAAACTCTCTTCTACTCGTCAACATCACTTCTATCCTTCTTTACTTCTCTCATGTTTTTATCTTCTATCTACTGTTATCACCGTACCTTCTCTGTCTGCTTAGGTACCTCTCTGTCTGTAACACTCCCCCTCCCATCTATCACCTTTCTAACCATAACAATATTTCTAAAGTCCTTCCAAATCCCTCTCCTCACTGTGTAACTATTTATATTACTCATTTTTCATCCAGTCGTTTTTCAAGCCACTCTTCCGTCCTTAACATGTTCTCTACTGACCTTTTTCCATCAGCATCACTATCCGCATCATCACCACTGCTACCTTCATCATTATCACCATCACCTCCATCACCACAACTCTCACCACCACCAACTAACGTCTCTTGACCACCAACACCATCATAACGCCTCCATCATCACGGCCCTTCATCACCACCACCACCACCACCATCCTCATCATCATCATCATCATCATCATCATCGCAACCATCACCATCATCAGCATCACGCTCCTTGGACTCACCTCATTATTTTTTCCATCTTGGTCGTTGTCTTTGTGATGATCGCCTTTCAACTTCACGCTCCCATCATCATAGCGCCGATCACTTAACACTGATTCTTCCCTCTCTCTTCCTCCTCTTCCATCTCCTTCTCCTCCACTTTCTCTTCCTCTTCTTTCCACCGTTCACTTTCCCTCACTCCTCTTTCCAACACTGACTCTTCCCTCTCTCTTCCTCCTCTTCCCTCTCCTTCTCCTCTTTCTCGTCTTCTTTCCACCGTTCACTTTCCTCTCACTTAATCCTCTTTCCAACACTGACTCTTCACTCTCTCTTCCTCCTCTTCCATCTCCTTCTCCTCCACTTTCTCTTCCTCTTTCCACTGTTCACTTTTCTCTCCCTTACCCCTCCTTCCCTCCTAACTTCTTCATGCACTTTTTCTCTTTTCCACTTAGTCCTTCCTCATCTTCATTCACATTCTTTCTCTCACTTATTCATCTTCCTCTTAGCTTTCACTTTCTTTCTCCTCCACTTCATCCTACTTTCCTTCACTTTATCTTCTACTTTTCCTTTTATCTACGTTCACTTCCCCCTCCACTTCCTCCTCTTTCTTCCCTATGACAGCATCACATACCCTAAGACTGCAGAACACCGCATCATTAAAACAGCACACAAACACCATCACAGAACGGGACGGGAGCACAAACCCACAGCACACCACAACTCACACAACAGAACAACCAGCAGAACACCACAGAAGTAGAACACTGCCGCACATCAGCCCTTACAGCAACACAACCGTCAGAGCACCACGACAGAACAATGAACACACCACAACAGAACGAGCAGAACACCACAGGAACAGAACACCGCAGAACACCAACACCTACAGCAACACTACAATCACGGCACCACAACAGAACCAGCAGATCATCACAATACATCACATACTCGTAAACCCAACACCACAGCATCACAGGCATCACAGCATCACAAAAGCAGCATCACAGCAGCACCCTCAGCAATAACTGGAGTCTGATTAAAAACTACGAGAGGCAAACTGTGACAATGCGCCTCGAGTGAACAAACAAACAAACCACACAGATAACAATGACGGCCATATTGAACAGCACACACACACACACACACACACACACACACACACACACACACACACACACACACACACACACACTGCAAATAACGTGCTACTTGTACTGCTCTTCACTGTAATTCCTCTGTACTTCACTACATATAATTGCCTAACAGGATATTAACTGACGATGAGTGTACTGATGACCTAAATATCAAAGCCGGTGTTCTCGATGCTCCTTAACACCTCTTTCTAGGCGATTAATTTTGCTTACTACAACTTGCCGTCCTCTTATGTGTTACTTAAATCATTCTATTATCACCATACTTTGCATAAACAACGAGCAAAACGATATTACCCAGTCTTATCGAAAAATAAATCGGTAAGGAAGCGGTGTCAGGGAGTTTCCTTACACGACCAGAATACGACCCAAGAGAAACCACCGCAAAATCTGTATGTTTTGCAATGGATTTCGATAACATATAAAAAATTGAATCTGAAATGCAGTAAAAATATGAATACACAATGAACTAGAGAATTTTGCAATCTTTCTAGTGCTTATTTCAGCGTTACTGTGGGAGTCTGTATTGAAATGGACTTGTGTTTTTAGTAAATGAAATACAGACAACATTGAAAATCACTTACTACTGATTACAACACACCAATTAAATGAAACACGGTATTCTCTTCCACCGATATCATAATTGTTTTTTAAAGTGGCAAAAGATAGGATTTCCAAACAAACTGGTGTATACCCTTTGCACATTTACAGATAAAAGCTTAACGTTCCAAATATGAACATGTTAGTGGTGATGGTTACATATATTCTGTTCGACATGTCTATCCATCTACCTATCTATCTATCTACTGTATCTATCGCCCAACACCTTTATCCCGTAAAGGGTGGCCAGTTTGTCCTTTAAGTTGTATTATGGGGAGGGGCACTAACCCTCCGCAAACCCACTTGCTGACACGTAGGAACACTTCATAAAACACACACACACACACACACACACACACACACTTGATAATAATAATACAAAAAATAATTAACAAAGATCGGTCATGAATGTTAAAAATCGCGAGGCAACAAGCGGCAGGGATTAAGAAATTCACTTTTATGATTTAATTAAAAGCTGTGAACTTACTCTTCCCAGAATAAATAAAAAAGAAAAAGTTATTTGTTAAGCGGTTAATGAAAAAAGTTTTGTCCGTCCATTCACCTGTATATCAATCTACCTGTGTGTGTGTGTGTGTGTGTGTGTGTGTGTGTGTGTGTGTAAAGCGAGAAGGATTAGACGGAGAGGAGTAAGGGTACAAGAGGGAGGAAACTGAAATGGAGAAATAAAGGGCAGGAGAAAGTAAGAGAAGAGTGAGGGAAAGGAAAGTATGTGGAGAGAGAGGGAAAGTAAGAGACGAGTGAGGGAAGGGGAAAGTGAGGGGGGGGGTGAGGAGGGGAAAGTAAGAGAAAAGTAAGGAAAGTGAGAAGAGTGAGAGGGAAAGGGAATATGAGGGGTGACAGAGGGAAAGAACGACAGTAGTGAGGGAATGGGGAATTGAGAGGGGTGAGGGGGAAGTGAGTGGGGTCCAACACCTTCAAAAGCCCAGATGATCAAGCCCACCGCTGCCTTAGAGTGAGCCCCTCCGAGCGTGAACACCACCAGTTTACCCCCTCCCCTCCTCCCCCTTCTTCCCTCTCCATCGCTTCTTCACCCTCCCCATCCCTCCCTCTTTCTCCCCTTCTTTCTATTGCCCTTCTGATGCCACGCCCGCCTTCCCTTTCTCTCCCATGTTTCCTTCACTTTCTCCCCCCATCTTCCCTCTAACTCTCCCCGCCCCCAGCCTCTCTTCTGCCGTCTCTCTCTTTCTCTCACGTAACCCTTAACTCCTTCCCCTTCCTCTATCTCTATCTCTTGCGCCCTGAACGCCCTCTCCCTCTACCCATCTCCTTCTACTCCCGGTCAGCTGGTGGCCGCCCCAAGAAGGCACTAATCGTCTTCACGTGGACATATCACCCCATGCCTCACTCCCTAACGATGGTATAATGCCCACACATTCCTCACACACCGTCTCTCTCTCTCTCTCTCTCTCTCTCTCTCTCTCTTACCCCCATATACCCACCCTCTGGCACTCACACCCTCCCCCTCAACGCAGCGACCACACCTCTATATATTTCTTTCCATTGTCCCCTTTTTCAGTTCCACAAGGATTTTCATTCACAATTTTCTTCCCTAACCAATTCCTGTTCCAGTCAATTTTCCTCTTTCCTACACACACACACACACACACACACACACACACACACACACACACACACACAGCTTAAAGTAAAATAACACTGATCTAACCAACTGCAATCCCAGCCTAAATTATCACAACCCATCCTAAGCACATCAATATTACAGAATCACAGCTTAATCTTGCCAGGAGTAATCTAACACAGCAAGCTATCACAAATCATCCTAAACACATCAAGACTAGCGAAACATAGCTTAATCAAATCTAGTGTAATTAACAAATCAAGCTATCATAACCCAGCCTATGCAAGATAAACAGAGCTTAATCTAGCCAACTGTAATCTAACAAACCAAATCATCATAACCCACTCTATGCACACCAAAGCAAGAGTAACATAGCTAACACAGCAAACTATCATAATTCATCCTAAGCACATTAAGGCTAGAGAAACAGCTTACTCCAGCCAATTGTAATCAAACATAGCTTATTCTATCCTACTGTAATCTAACAAAGCCAACGATTATCACCTACCCTAGGCTCATGAAGGAAAAGAATAATATAGCTAACCCAGTAAACAATCATAATTCATCCTAAGCACATTAAGGCAACTGTAATCAAACATAGCTCATTCTAGCCTACTGTAATCTAACAAAGCCAACGATCATAACACACACTAGGCACATGAAGGCAAGAGTAACATAGCTTCATCCACACTGGGGTAATCTAACACAGCGATCTCATCTAACAACGGGTAAGCTTCCACGCCCAAGGGTCTCGTCTCGGCAATTAACCCAAACGACCCTGCACAAGATCAATACTAATTCCCGGTAGTTAGGCATTTCGGCAGGTCATGATGCCAATTAGGCACTTCCAGCACAGGCTAACAAGGGTAAGTTAATGACGACTTGTGTGTGTGTGTGTGTGTGTGTGTGTGTGAGAGAGAGAGAGAGAGAGAGAGAGAGAGAGAGAGAGAGAGAGAGAGAGAGAGAGAGAGAGAGAGAGAGAGAGAAGCAGATGAAAGTGAAGCATGTAACTTAAAGGAGGCGGGAGGTAAATAGGGTTTATGAAGGAGAAGGAGTGATACATGTGTCAGGAGGAGGAGGAGGAGGATAAATAGTGAGGGAGGGGAAGGAGGAGAGACACATGAGGGAGGAGGAAAAATAACTAGAAAACACAAGATAACAAGAATCATGTGTAAAAGAACTCATCCAACTCGAGACCCACGAAATTCAACCTTCCCGTGCTAAGAATTTCAAAGCTAAATAAAACCACCAATAAAATCCACACACGTAAATGCAGCAAAGAAAGGAGTCAACAGCCCTACGAACTGACAGACCAACAGCAACAGCAACAGCCCTAGGAGTCCCCCGCCCCACTACTGCATGGAAGGGTGGAATAAATTTATGAGGTGAAAGTTGATACAGAGCAGAGGCTTTTTTATTTTATTTAACCGTGTGTGTGTGTGTGTGTGTGTGTGTGTGTGTGTGTGTGTGTGTGAATGAGGGCCAGGTTGTGGTAGTGGAGGTATTGCGTGTTAAAGTTGTGTGTGTTTTGTTTGTGTTGGGCATGATGAATGTTCACACTAATAATAATAATAATAATAATAATAATAAATGATTACTGCTCTTGCTGATAGATAATGATCATGATACTGTTCCTATTAATGTTATGATGATAAAAACATAACTCTTATCAGCATCAGCATCCTCTTTAGTTAGCCATCCAGGGCAGAATAAAGGAGAGTACGTAGGGCAACCGTATATGCCTGTCTCTTGTGTAAGGTATCTTTTTCCGGGACGCGAATCAGAGGAGAAAAAGTGACTCCATCTCCTCCTCACGTGCTTTGTTACAGCCCACGACTATGCTTTATCATATAAGTTTTAAAGGGAAACAAAACGTATATCTGAAGACGGGAAGCTCCACACAACTTCCATACTGCCACCACTTCCAAGCTCCACATTAGTTCCTATGCACCTCCACCTGTACTTCCAAATTTTACATACCACCTCCACACCCACATCACTTCCATATCACCTCGACTTCCAAGCGCCACATAGCTTCCATAACGCCTCCACTACCAAACCTCCACTTTCACAGCCTTCCACCTCCACTTCTGGCCACCTCCTCCACCTAGCTCACTGCCAGGCCGAGAGTGGGGATAAATTTCAGTTCGTTTTGCCAAATATAATGTGAACTCAGGCGAAAAACGAAGAATTTTTATCTGGGCCGGAAGGGTTGTGTGTAGTGCCAGGGGGTGATGGAGGGGCGAAAGGGTGAGTGAGGGAAAGGGTGAGGGTGAATGAAGAAGAGAGAGAGTGTGAGAATGAAAGGGTGAGGAAATAGGATGCGAGAGTGAAAGGGTGAGGCAACGTGAGAAAAAGTGAAAGAGCGACAGAATGTGAGAGAATGAAAGGGAGAGGGAGTAGGGGTGTGAGAATGAATGAAAGGGTGGGAAGGGAAGGAAATGTGTGAGGGAATGGGAGTGTGAGAGAGTGAAAGGGAGAGAAGGGAAGGTTATGTGTGAGAGAGAGGGAGTGGGAGTGTGAGAGAGTGTAAGAGAGGGAAGGGAAAGTTAGGTAAGAGGGAGAGCGAATGAGAGAGTAAGAAAGGAGTTGAATAAAGAGGAAGGAATAAAAACTGAGTGAATGAATAATTACAGGAGTGGGCAGTGAGAGGGATAAGGACGAAAAATGAGAGGGGGAGTGTAAATCGAGAGGGGTGAGTGTAAACAGAAGTAAGAGGAGTGTGTAAAATACCGAGGATTGAGAGAAAACCGAGAGGAATGTGTGTAAAAAATGAGAGGGGGTGAGTGTAAGTGAGAGGGGGGGTGTAAACCGAGAGGGGTGAGTGTAAAACAAAAACTGAGTGGGGGTGAGTGGGATGAGTGCCCCCCCCAAACCCATCATGGAGGGGAGAGTTATCTTCACGGTAACTTGGTCCCTTTGTTCAACCTCAGTCCTGCCTCCCACTCCCTCACTTTCACACATTTTCTCACTTTTCCGTTCTCATTTTTTCTTTTACTACTTTCGTGAACCCAGACATCCGCAATCTCTCAATCCTCCTCTCTAATTCTGCTTTTTTTACTTTCACACATTCACAAATATCTTCCTCACTTTCACACATTTTCTCACTTTTATTCCTTTACTTCCACACACATCTACAATTTCTCACCCCTCCTTTCTCAAGTTTCTTCTCTTCCTTTATTTTCACACATTAACAACAAAATCTCACTTATTTCTCATTCTTTATCCCTTTACGTTCATCTTAATAACAACTTCTCACTTTGTTCTACTCCTTCTACCCATCTATAGCCAGACGCCTTAATCCCGCAATGGGGTGGCCACAGACAAATCGCCTCCATGTCACCCTGTCCCCTGCCAATTCGCTGCCCTCCCCCCAACTTACATCCTCTCTTCTCTCATATACCTCTTACCTTTCCCGTATATATTCTTTGTGCATCCCGGTTCACACTACTGCTAATTACGGAATATATTTACTTTTTACTTTTTTAACAAATTTGTTTACATTTACAGTGTCGTAAAATATACTGACTTTTAAAAATTTTTCACTTTCACTCTTCTTCACTCCTTCATTTTCACATATTTCCACATTTTCCTCTCTCTCTCTCTCTCTCTCTCTCTCTCTCACACACACACACACACACACACACACACACACACACATTTTGCTCGCTCACTCCATTCGCTTTATTTTAATTTATCTGCATATATTTCCCTCTCACACTTTTACAAAACATTTCTCACTTTTTCACTCCCATGCATTTCTCTCTCTCAATTCTCTCACTTCTGTTTTAATTCGCTTTGAAAATGGCTCTTGCACATTTCACCCTCTGCCAAAATCTCTCTCACTTTCACACAGTTTCTCACTTTCTTTCACTCACTCGCTCACTTTTCACGCTTACATTTCTCTTCATTTACTCAAAAGTATATTTCCTTTCCTCCAGAATAAATTATTTTTCTTTTTTGTACTATTTATTTTGTTAAGATTTCACAGCTTCTTGTCGGTACACCTAACTCTCTCTCTCTCTCTCTCTCTCTCTCTCTCTCTCTTTTAACTTTGCAACTTGAACATCTCAATTCTTGAGTCCTTTACAAGTCTCCATTTCTTATTGGTACCATACTCTCTCTCTCTCTCTCCCTCTCAAGTAAGGTAGTAGGACGAAAGGCACGAGAAGAGAAATGAATCAGAAGAAAAAAAGAAAGGAAATGGGATGAAAAAAGAAACAGGGGAAAGAGAAAAGTAGGAGGGAGAGGAAGAACAAGAAGGAATTTTGATATAGAAAGTTCAAGGAAAAAGAGCTGAGAGGAATGGAAAGAAATCAATGAAAATGATGGCAAAAAGATAATGTGAAATGAATTAAGGGTACAATGATGGATATGACACTGAAAAGAAATTATCAGAAAAGGAAAGAAGATCAAAGAGGAGGAGGAGGAGGAGAAGGAGGAGGAGGAGGAAGAGGAGGAGGAGTAGGAGGAGGAGGAGGAGGATAAAGAACGAAAGAAAAGGCCAGTTAAGAAAGTTGGGAGAGCGAAAAAGAAAATGGATAGAAAACGGAGGACTGACAGGAGGTTGAACTTCTGCAAACTCGAGTAAGAGACACCCAATTACTATGCTATAGGCTCCCCTTTCCCCAACCCCCTCTATCTCTGAGCTTTATGGAAATCACTCTAACTTCGCCTCCAACTCCCCCACTACTTCCCCTGCCTTATCTGGGTGGGGGAAGGAGACGAAGGAGGTGGGGGATGGAGGAAGGTGTGCGGGTAGGGGAAGAGGTTGGAAGAGGAGGGGATGGAATGGGGGGAGAATGTGAGGATGAAGAGAGAGGAAACACTACGGGTGGGGGTAAGAGACGAAGAAAGGGAGGAAGTATAAAAGGAATGATGCATAGGGTTGAGGAGCAGACAACAAGGGAGAAAGGGAGAGAGAAAGAGAGGATAAAGAGGAGGGAGGGGGGGTTAAGAGAGAGGTTGAACGGGGGAGGGATGGAAGAGAGAAGGTGAAGAAAGCGCTTACAGTGGGGAGGAAGGAGAGAGGTGGGGAGGGGAAAGAAAGGGAATAGGGAAAGAATAATAAAAAAAATACAAGAAGAAAGCAGAAGAAAAACGAAGGGAAAGAAAAAAGAGGAATGTGGAGAGAGAGAGAGAGAGAGAGAGGGAGAGAGAGAGAGAGAGAGAGAGAATTAAAAGGAGAAAGAATCACGAACCGCTGGGAAGGAAGCCAAAGAGCAATGAAAGAAAGCAATTAAGGATATGAGGGTGAAAATAATAAGGAGGAAATGAGGATGGAGAAAATAAGGCTGGGAAGAAAAATATACCCAATAAGAGAGTGAGAAAAAAGAGTGGAAAAGATTTAAGAGAAATGAGGGGAAATAGGGTGAGAAAATAATGAGGAAGAAAAATGAGGAAGGAACGGAGGTAATGAAAGAGAGAGAGAGAGAGAGAGAGAGAGAGAGAGAGAGAGAGAGAGAGAGGACTGTGAATGGACAGAAATTGAAAGACTGGACCCCAACTTCATTCCATTTTATGGTAATTAACCCAACTTTGCTCTCTCTCTCTCTCTCTCTCTCTCTCTCTCTCTCTCTCTCCCCAATGTCTTTTCCTCATCTGTTCCTTTCACCACCTACCTCACCACCTCCCAACCTCTTCTCATTACCACCCTTCTCCCACTCATCACCCTCATCCCTCTCACCCTCATCTCGTCCTTTCATCAACCCTCTCATCTCCTCCCTCTCAATCCTCTCTCATTATCACTCTTCTCCCTCTCACCCTCATCTCCTCCTTTCAGCCTCACTCACCCCAGCGATCGTAGGCTATCCAATCTCCCAGCCTCTTCCCATCACACTCAACTTTCTATCTTTATCCCGAGCGTCACTTTCATCCCCTCTCCTTCACTGTCTTTACCTCCCTCTCATTCACTCATCTTTTTCCCCATTTTTCTACTCTCTCTCTCTCTCTCTCTCTCTCTCTCTCTCTCTCTCTCTCTCTCTCTCTCATTTTCTTTCTTTTCCACATTATATCTCTCTTTTCTTCTTGAGTTCTCTCTTCTATAATAATCTTTCCTCTCACCTCACATCCACTTCTCTTATCCTTTTAAAAATTTTGTCATCACTTCCAACATTTCCTCCTCTCTCTCTCTCTCTCATTTACCGTCTTGTTCACCCTACTTAGGCCTCACCCGCGCGTGTGTGAAAGGAAGTGGACAGAGTGAGTGGGGTGGAAAGATGGGTGGGTGAGTGGGGTGGGAAAGGAATGGGTGAATGGGGTGGGAAAGGGGTGGGTGAGTGGGGTGGGAGAAAGTGAGTGAAGTGAGAAAGGGGTGGGTGAGTGGGGTGGGAGAAAGTGAGTGAAGTGAGAAAGGGGTGAGTGAGCTGACTTGGGCAGTTCAAGAGTAGAAAGAACAGTGAATGAGAGGTGAAGAAAGTGAGTGAGAGAGGTGGTGAGTACGCTGAGTGGGGTCATTGAAGAGGGATGGTGAGAAGATTAAGGCAGCTGAGGGGTATGAGTGAGAGGTCTAGTGGGGTGAGAGGGGTGTGGAATGAGTGGGGTGTGGGGTGGTGAACTGAATGTAACAGAGGTGAAAACTGAGTAAGAGAGAGGGGAGTGAGAAGCTGAGTGGGGTGAGTGAACGGGGTGAGAGGGGTGAGGGGTGGTGAGAGGGGTGAGGGGTGGGCAGCACTGCATCACACACAACGCTCATAACTCCGGGAATAAATCAGGGAGCTGTCGCCTGACCTCCTTGTCCACACACACACACACACACACACACACACACACACACACACACACACAAACACCGCTCGCTGGTGCAGTGGTAACGCTCTCGCTTGCCAACTGGTGGACGGGAGTTCGCGCCTCGCTCAGGTTGCGAAAAGGTTCACTGACGAAGTGGGTGGTTACTGTCCCCCTTGAGCAAGGGGACGGGTGTGTGCGTGTGTGAAGGTCACAGCCTTGCCCTTAGATCGGACTATATGAGCTCTCAGCTCCCTTCCGGGAGGGTAAAAGCTGACGATCACGACCATCAAGTGATCCTGACCGACCCGGTGAATTACACACACACACGCCCGCGCGAACCGAATGTATAAAATCAGCCTCAGTACAGAGATGTACAAGTAGAGAAAGAGAGAGTTGTACAAATATAAAGAAGTGCGCACACGACCCACAAATAGGTCTACACACAAATACACACACACATACGGTACCAGAAGTACGCACACGCATGCAAATACAAACGCATGTATTCACACACACTGGATATAACATTTCTTCCCTTGTCCCTTCAGTCTCATCAATTAATTTAAAATATGTTTAGTATACTGTTCGAGGAGGAGGAGGAATACAATGGATACATGGATAAAATAAATATATATATATATATATATATATATATATATATATATATATATATATATATATATATATATATATATATGTACCAGTATATACTCGTATACAGTACAGAGAGAGAGAGAGAGAGAGAGAGAGAGAGAGAGAGAGAGAGAGAGAGAAAATTGCCGGATAAGAGAAAGGAAACGAGAATGTGGAATAGCGAAGAACAGTGACAAAATTAAGGACGAAAAGAACGAAGACGACGTGAAACTGAAGAAAAATGAAGGAGGGAGCGAAGGAGGAAGAAGGGAGAGCTCAAAGGAAGGGACGGGAGAGGGAAATGAAAGGAAAATGAAGGGAAATAGTGGTACGAGAAGTTATGTGAAACAAGTGAAAAGCAGGAAAAAAAAAAAAAAAGCAAGAGAAACGACTTAGGGGGATGAAGAGGAGGGGATGCAGAGGGAGGGAAAATGAGGGAGAGGAGGAAATGAGGGAACAAGAAAATGAGAGAGGAGGAAAAAATAAGCAGGAAAATGAGGGAGATGGAAGGAAAAATAGTAGGGAGATGGAGGGGAAGGAAATGGGAGGGGAGGGGAAATGAGGAAGCAAGAAAAGGAGAGAAGAAGAAATACGAGAAGAACACATGGGGGAGATGGAGGGAAAAATAAGAGGAAGGGAAAATGGGGGAGACGAAGGGAAAAAATAGGAGGGAGAAGGTAAAATGGGGGAGACGAGGAGAAAAATAAAAAGTGGAAAAATGAAGGACACGAAAAAATGAGGTGAAAATATGGGAGATAAAATAAGAAAGGGACGAGAGACCAAAATCCAACCAAGACTGACATACATACATACATACACACATACATACACACGGACACACATACATACACATACAACATACATTAATGGGGTGATACAACG
Organism: Coenobita brevimanus; assembly: GCF_032717465.1. Lineage (NCBI taxonomy): Eukaryota > Metazoa > Arthropoda > Malacostraca > Decapoda > Coenobitidae > Coenobita > Coenobita brevimanus. The sequence goes on along the minus strand of NC_136958.1, from coordinate 6,593,016 downwards.
AAGGATAAAAATGAAGTGACGTAAATACAACAGTGACGCACAGAAGTAACGCAAATAAATGAAGGCCTGACTCAGGAGACGCTGATCTGTGTGTGTGTGTGTGTGTGTGTGTGTGTGTGTGTGTGTGTGTGTGTGTGTGTGTGTGTGTGTGTGTGTGTGTGTGTGTGTGTGTGTGTGTGTGTGTGTGTGTGTGTGTGTGTGTGTGTGTGTGTGTGTGTGTGTGTGTGTGTGTGTGTGTGTGTGAGAGAGAGAGAGAGTTTGCTTGATCTTCCTCTGTTTATTAAATCATTTGCATGTTTCATTAGAGCAACTTCCTGCCAAGAGCAAGAAGGACTTAAACCACCATCACCACCAGAGGAAGCTGTAAGGTCGAAAATCGTGGCTTTGTGGGGGAAACGTGACCCTTATAGGCGTGGAGGTTTAAGCATGTTGGTGTAGACTGCTGGATATAGTTGGAGACAGATCAATAGATGCTGTATACTGACAGGTGGATAGACAGACACAGATACTGAGAGATATAGATAAAAATGTAGGATTACGTAGATATAAAAAGACAGATAGACAGGCAAAGAGACAGACAGACAAGCAAACAGATGGATAGACAGACTGATTGACCGATGGAGTCTGATGAATGCAGAGACAGACTGACAGACGACAGACAGATTGTAGGGACAGACATACTCTGATAAAAAGAAAAAAACAAGACATGTTGATAAATGCAGACTGACAAAAAGGTAAGCAAACGTTTATAATGTGAGAGAAAGACAAATCCAAAGACATATACGAATGATTATACATACCAATCAAAATCTTTACAGTTTATTTATTCTTGTCTCGATTAAACTGTCTGAAACCAGTGAACTGCACTCTGAGAGTGTGTGACGGGCGCGCAAACATTTGTACATAAGCCTATCATCATAATTTCATATTGGTGTAAACTTTCAACATTTCTGGTGTGGTAGTTGGACAATAACAGCAGAATAATTGAGCTAAAATATTTACTTCCTCACGTTTTCTCCCTGGATTTGCATATAGCGAGGCGCCGTAGCATTTACCACACGCACAATGTTCACTTCGCTGCTCCCGACTTGCCGTGTCAACGAATTGCATCGGTAAACACTTGGCTATTGATTGAATGATAAAACCCAGAAATGGAGCGATTACCCTTGCTGATTTCACCCCCGAAACACAGAAAAAACGTTCATGTAAACTAATGAGCGTAATATCCAATATCTAATTGTTAGAATTCATGCAAGAAAGCATGGTGTAAAAACAAGAAATCTTTTTTAATTCGATTTCATAGTGGAGCATGTCATTTGAAGTCCTCGGTACATTCCCTTGGAAAGCTGGGATTCCTAGGGGTTTCTTTGGTCTCACGAGTATATAATAATTCGTCTCTCTCTCTCTCTCTCTCTCTCTCTCTCTCTCTCGTACAGACACCCATACAACTCATTCAGATATATTTACAACTTTTCCACACGTAGCAGAAGCCATTAAAATTTTTGCATCTGACGCTATATAATTTATAATCTTACACAGGACACGAAACAGCTGTCAAAAATCCATATAATATTTGCACAGTAAGTCATATAATTTTAACACCTTTGATTATAGACCATGGTATTTTTTGGCAATGAGGGACGAATAACTTTTCTGGAGGACTGTATAAAGATTGCAAAAAGTATTATATTTTGGTAAGATGTAAATATAGCAGTGTATATATAATTTTCTGTATTTGCAACCATATATAACTTTAGCACTATATATAATTTGTATTTATTTCCACCCTATAATTACAGAACGGTGAGCCACATAATATTAGCGTAAAAAGCCACATTTGCCTAACACAGAAAGCGCCATAAATTCAACACACCAAACCCGCTTATTTTTAGCACAGAAAACCGTACATTCGGCATGGAGAGTCGCTTAATTTTAGTACAGAAAACCGTATAATTTCAGCACAGTCGCTTAATTTTAGCACAAAAAGCGGCATAATTTTTGCACGGAAGGCTGTATATATATTTTTAGCACTGAAAGCCTCATATTTGAACACAGGCGGCTGTATCATTTGTAGCGAAGAAAGCAACATTTTTTTTCCACATAGTCATAAAATTTAAACACAGCCAGCCACATTATTTTAACACAATGACTCGTATTGTCGTTGGTTAAGAAAGCTCCCTAACACCTATTCCTTTGCTATTTAGTTTTAGATATGGCTGGTTAATATCTTTTCGTATGTTAAGGGGAGCGAATGATGAGGTGAAAGAGAGAGAGATTGTCCAGGTGCTTGAGGGTGCGAAAGTGGATGTATGTGGAATAACTGAAACAAAATGGAGAGGAGAAAGGGTGAGAGAATGGGAGTATGGATGCGGTATATGTGCAGGAGTAGGTGAGAATGAGAGGGCAAAGGAAGGAGTATGTATAGTTGTGAGTAAAAGATGGAAGAGGAGCATAAGACAGTATGGATCAGTTGGGTCAAGGATTGTGTGGGTAAAGTTGAAAGTTGGAATACAAATGTGGGCGATTGTGTGTGTGTGTATGCGCCAACGCAAGATCGTGCTAGAAGAGTGAGAGAAGAGTTCTGGACAAATGTAGAAGTGTGCATGGAAAAGTTTGGAAGGAATGAGAGAGTGTTTTTGATTGGTGATATGAATGGTAAAGTTGGGAATGTGAAGGTGGATGGAATAGTTGGTGAGTGGGGTGTGCCTGCTGAGATAGATGAGAATGGGAGTGCGTTAGTGGACATTTGTGCTGGGAGGGGGTTGGTGATAGCCAATACCCTCTTCAGGCATAAAATGATCCACAGGTATACATGGCGAGTGATGAGAAGGGTGGGTGGTGAACTGAATGAAAGGAAGGCAATGATTGATTATGTGTGCGTGGATGAAAGGATGCGAAGATGTGTAATGGATGCAAGAGTTTATAGAGGATGGGGGAGTGGACTTTCTGACCACTACTTGGTGGTGGCCAGAATTAGAATTCAAGTAATATGGAGGAATAGAAGAAGGGAAAGACGAGAGGAAGGAGTAGTTGCAAGGAGAGTGGAAAGGTTACAAGAGGATGAGAAAAAGGCAGAGTATAAAAGAGAAGTGGAGGAACGATTGGGCAAAAATGAATTGGAGCAGATGGGAGACTTGGAAGGTGTGTGTAGGATCTTTACAGAAGAAATATGTGCAGCATGTGATGTGGTGTGTGGAAGGAAGAGAAGACGGCGGGGGGTGCAAGGAACAGCGTGGTGGACTGAAGAGGTGAAACAGGCTGTGGCACAAAAGAAAAAAGCATACAATGAATGGATGAGAAATAGGGGCGTGGAAGAAGTTGAGAGGCGGAAGACAGAGTTATATGTAGAAAGAAAGAGAGAGGTGAAAAGATTAGTAAGAGAGAGTAAGAAGAGAGTGGATGAGGAATTTGGAAGGAATTTGAGTGTAAAGTGGAGGGACTGTAAGAAAATGTTCTGGAAAGAGGTGAAAAGAGTAAGACAGGGTGGAAGTGAAGTTAGCAGGGGAGTGAAAGATAAAAATGGTAGATTACTAGTGGAGAAGGGAGAAAAAGTGAGCAGATGGAGAGAACACTTTAAGGAATTGTTGAACATACAGAATGGAAGTAATGCGAGTATAAGTGGCTGGGGAATGGCTGGGAGAAGGAGGGAGGTGAGAAGACAGGAAGAAATCAGTAGGATAGAAGTTGTGGAAGCAATGAAGAAAGTTAAATCGGGGAAAGCCCCAGGAATTTATGAAGTGTGTGGTGAAATGCTGAAGCATAGGGGAGAGAGAATGGATGTGGAAGATGTGCAGATTGGCCTGGGAGGAAGGTAGAGTCCCAGAGGATTGGAAGTCAGGTATAATTATTCCCTTGTACAAAGGAAAAGAGGAAAAAGAAGTGTGTGGTAATCATAGGGGCATTTGTCTTCTTAGTATAATAGGAAAAGTGTATGGTAGGATACTTATTGACAGAGTTAGAGAAAGAACAGAGAAATTAGTTGGAGAAGAACAGGGAGGCTTTAGGAAGGGAAGAGGTTGTGTAGATCAGATATTCATTCTTAGATCTCTAGTGGAAAAGTTTCTAGAAAAGGGAAAGAAGTTGTATGCGGTTTTCATGGATTTGGAGAAAGCATATGACAGGGTGGATAGACAAGGATTGTGGAAAGTGTTAAGAATATATGGAGTAGATGGGAAGTTGTTGAATGCTGTGAAGAGTATGTACGATGGTGCGAAGGCTGCAGTGCGTGTGGATGGTGAACTAAGTGAATTTTTCTCTTTGAAAGTTGGGTTGAAACAGGGATGTGTCATGTCTCCATGGTTGTTCAATCTGTACATGGATGGGGTAATAAAAGAGGAACAAGGTAGGGTAATGGATGTTGGAGTGGCCCTGGTGAGAGAGGATAGTGTTTGGAAACTCCCTGTACTGTTGTTTGCAGATGATACTGTGTTGTTAAGTGAAGACGAAGGGGAGCTGCAAGGCTTGATGGATGAGTTTGGGAGAGTGTGTAAGAAACGGAATCTAAAGGTGAATGTAGGGAAGAGTAAAGTGATGGTCTTTGAGAGAGGTGAAGTCAGTGAATGTACAACGAGGTTGGATGGTGAGGAATTGGAAAATGTGAGTACGTTTAAGTACTTGGGTAGTGTGATGAGTAAGGATGGAGGTTTGGAGGGTGAAGTGCTTGAAAGGGTACAGCAGGGAAGAAAGGTTGCGGGTTCTTTGAAAGCAGTGATAAGAAACAGGGAAGTGAGCATGGAAGTGAAAAAGTTACTATATGACAGTATAGTGATACCAACTCTAACGTACGGAAGTGAAGCTTGGACGTTGTTGGAAGGACACAAGTCAAGAGTGAGAGCAGTGGAAATGAGTTATTTAAGAGGAGCCTGTGGAGTCACATGGAGAGACAGGCTGACGAATGAGGATATAAAGGAGCGTTGTGGTGTTGATGTGGATGTGATAGGAAGCGTTATGAGGAACACACTGAGGTGGTTTGGCCATGTGGAGAGGATGGAGGGTGAAAGACTGACGAAGAGAGTGATTGTGAGTGAGGTGGAGGGGGGAAGAAGGAGGGGGAGGCCGAGGAAGAGATGGAGGGATGGGGTGGAGAGGTATATGAGAGAGGGGGGTGTGAGTTGGGAGCAGGGCAGTGAAATGGCGGGGGACAGGGCGACTTGGAGGCGATTTGTTTGTGGCCACCCCAAACGAGATTGAGGCGTCTGGCAATAGATAGATATAGATGTTATTTATGCAGGGTATGTACGGCGATAATGGAAGGATTTATATCACACAGAAGTGGCCAGTATGGTGTAATAAAAATAAATCGCTTAAGAAATGGTGTTAGATTAATATCCTTTTGTTATGCAGAATATGGAGATACTGAAAGGATTTATATAACACAGAAGTGGCCAGTAATGTGTAATAAAAATAAATCGCTTAGGAAATGGTGTTATATTAATATCCTTTTGTTATGCTGAGTATGGAGATACTGAAAGGATTTATATAACACAGGAGAGGCCAGTAAGGTGTAACAAAAATTAATCGTTTAGGAAAAGGTGTTAGGGAGCTTCCTCAACCGACGTGGATACCGACCAATGTCACAAATGTTCAGCACATCAGGAAATGTTAACTTCAGGATCCCAGCCCGTACTATTTCAGCGAAGGCAACGGTATAATTCTGCAGCCTGAGAACTATTTTTGCGGGAGGTAGCATCATCAATCTTGGGTAGCCTGGGTGCAGTGAGGCAGGGCCAAAGTTAAGGCAGCCAGTGAGGTAAGCCAGGCTAGGTTAGGTAGGCCACGCGACGCACTGAGCCATACCCTTTAACACGCCCCCACCTGCCTCACCACCTACCCTTGCCCTCCCTCACCTTCCACCTGCTTAACCTAACTTCTCACTACCATCTGCCTCACCTCCCACCTGCCTGAGTTAATTTCTCACTGCTACCTGGCTTACCACCTACCACCTACTTCACCTCCACCTGCCTAAACTAACTTCTCACTACCATCTGCCCCACCATCTCCCACCTGCCCTGCTTCACCTCTTGTATGAGGGGAAGTCTCTCTCTCTCTCTCTCTCTCTCTCTCTCTCTCTCTCTCTCTCTCTCTCTCTCCAACCCTTCCCCTCCTCACCTGCCACAGCCAAAAATGACATAATATTGCAGGCAGAGAGCGACAGGTGAGAGCTTCAAGTGTCATAATCTGCGTCGTGAGGGGCATTTTTAGTCCTGATAACACACCTTTATGTGACAGTCCCATCATGCGATACCCGAGATAAGAGATGACATCGCACAAAAGATCACATTCTGGTGTTGTGTTTTTAAAGGCATTAGGTTAACAGATTCACGTGTCCTATAAAATTCGCTCATTTTCACATCCATCGTATCCCAGGCGGGCCATACTTTTTTTTTTGTTGACTTTTCATTCTTGTTATGGGCAGACGATTTCTCTTAGCTTAATCCCCTCACTATGGCACCGTCTTCCTCCCTTTACTCTAGCCACTTCCAGACGATTTTATGCACCCTTAAAGTTACTAAACACTACCCCAACCTCCTCCACACCAGTTCAAAGCCTCCCCTATGCATTAAAGAATCGCCTATACCCTTTTTATTCTAACCTGGCCAAAAATTACCATCTCTCCATATTGAATGCTTAATTGTAACAATCGATTAATACAACAATATGACGCTAATCTCTGGAGAAAGGATGTAGAGTCGTAGTAATGTCTTTTTCTGCCAATGGGTTATGTAAAAAAAAAAAAAAAAAAAAAAAAGGCGAAAATCTGGGACAAGTTAAGGTGAAAGGACTACAGTGGCTGGAAGAAGAAACCTATAAAAAGATCATTGCTGGAAAGGGATTAAAGGGGAACTATCATAATAAAGGAATGGTGGTGTATTTATGCAGTGTCACAGCAGGTAAGGGGTTAATTTACATAAAAGAATTACAAGGAACGTGTAATTCCACCTTACAAAACTTCTTACTTGCACAAAACTATCTTCTACCTCATTCCAACACACACACACACACACACACACACACACACAAATACAGACAGGTACAAATCAGTAGAGAGAGAGAGAGAGAGAGAGAGAGGGAGGGGGGGAGTCTTAATGAAATAAAGAAATGTAAGAGTCAATTAGACACCAAGCCAAGGTAAAATGAAAATAAAAAGATGTGTAAAAAAAGAATAAAAATGAAGGTGAAAAGAAAATGATGGGTGGGAAATTAATTGAGGAAAAGTCAAATTGGTCTGAGGGTAATTATTATTGACGAGGACCTTAATGAGAGAGAGAGAGAGAGAGAGAGAAAGAGAGAGAGAGAGAGAGAGTCCTCCTCCCTTTCTCCCATCTTAACTCCCCTAAATCTTCACTTTCCCTCCCCTTCTACAGATTATCTTTATCATCTTACCTACATCTCATTCTGCCTCTTCTCTCTCCCCCTTGCTCTACCTGCCTTCCACACCTCGATCTTTCCCACTAGCACTATCTTATACCCCTTCCCTGCCTCACCCTACTTTTTCTTTCACCGGTATCTTCTCCTTCCCCTGCCTCATCTCACTCCCCTGTCCCTCCGTATTCTCCCCTTCTTTCCCTCATCTTATCTTCCCTTCCCTTGCATTCAAACCTACTGATCTCCCTTACCTTTCCCCACAGTCTTAGCCTACCTGTTCTGCTTCTACCTGCCTTAATATTCCCCATACCTACCTACCTTTTCCCTGCCCTCACCCGCCATTCCCTTTGCCCTTCCCCTCTTCCAGCCTGCCTGTTACCTACCCACTCTTTTGCCTCACCTTGTCCCCTTACTAATGTACCTCCTCCACTTCCTCCTTCCTTACTATCCCCTTTAACTCCCCGTGTCCCCCGTCTTCTACATCCCATCCACCTCCTTCCCTAACCTACCACCTCTGCTTAACCCTGCCTTACCTTATCCCTTTACCTAAGCCGCCTCTGCCCAACCCTGCCTCATCCCCATCCCTTGTCTAATATACATTCTGTCTCCCCTTGCCTCATTATTGTACATTAGTCTACCTACCCAACCTCCTCTGCCTCACTTTTCCCTACCATCTGCCTAACACACATCCACTGTATCATGCACTGCATAATCCTCCTCCGCCTCTGCCTAACCTTGCCTCACCTACCCCTCATCTAGGCATCCCCCATGTCTCCCTACTCCTTCTTCTGCCTAACCCTGTCTCACCTACCCTTCACCTACGCATCCTCCCCCTGCCTCACCTGCCTCCCTAGCCACGACCCCCATCAAACAGCCTCTCTACCTTCCTGGCACGACCCGGGAAGATCTAACGACCACCATACATGTCCCGGCCACCATAAAACCACAATATAGGGGAGGAGGAGGGGGCTACTGGCCAACCAAGGAGAGGGGGTCACCATAACAGGGCTCACGGACTGCCTACCATCATCTCCACACACACTACACTCTACCTTGGATACCTTTCTCTCTCTCTCTCTCTCTCTGATCTTCATCGATATCTTTCCCTGTACCCACCCTCTCCTCTCTGAGCCTCTTGTTCTCATCTTGCCATACATATCTCCAAACACACACTCTCGACTCCACCTCTCTCTCTCTCTCTCTCTCTCTCTCTGATCCCCTCGCCTCTCAGCAACCCTCTCATCCTCTTTATCTTTCCAATGTTATCCCTTTCCCTGTGATCTCTACCCACCTCGATATTCCCTGACTCACCTTCATATCAGGCCTGTGTGTGTGTGTGTGTGTGTGTGTGTGTGTGTGTGTGTGTGTGTGTGTGTGTGTGTGTGTGTGTGTGTGTGTGTGTGTGTGTGTGTACGTCAGTCATAATAAGACAACTAATACTCGACAGCTCTGTAATATTCATCTATACTCGCACTGTACACACACACACACACACACACACACACACACACACACACACACACACACACACACACACACACACACACACACACACACACACACACACACACACACACACGCAAAACGTACATCATTTTACAATTCTGAGCGCACAAAGTTAAAGTGTTCATCTGAATAGTTTTTCCCTTTTTTGCCAAAGCGGGTGCACTGAATTTGACATTTTCACGAATTACCTCTTGCTTTTAATATGCCTGGTATTTAAGCCTGTGTGTGTGTGTGTGTGTGTGTGTGTGTGTGTGTGTGTGTGTGTGTGTGTGTGTGTGTGTGTGTGTGTGTGTGTGTGTGTGTGTGTGTGTGAGAGAGAGAGAGAGAGAGAGAGAGAGAGAGAGAGAGAGAGAGAGAGGGGGGGTGGACTAACTAAAATATTTGCATCAAAAAAAACATTTTCTACATTACGATATTCAAACATTTATATCACTGGCACTCATATCACGTCAGGGTCTGTCCTTCCACATCACTCCACTTGTATCAGCATCCACCACATTCATCATCCACATCACATCACTGCCCCTTACAGAGCAATTCCTTCTACGATCCACATCACTTTCTTCCACAACTCACTCTCATCACTCTTCCACATCACAATATTCATCACTTCCTTCCACATCATCGTGACTATCTCCACTTCCTTCCACACCACACTATCATCACTCTTCCAAACCACAATAACTTTTCCCCACAACACTCCATTCTCCCTTTTACTCTCCCATGCCATTCCCCCCTTTTCTCTTCCCCTCCCCTCCCATCCTCCCCCTTCCTTCCCTCCCCTTCCTATCACCTATTTCCCTTTCCCTTCCATTCCCCCTTCCTTTCCTTTCCCCTCCCCTCCCATCACCCCTTTCCCTTTCCCCTCCCCTCCCCTTCCCTCCCCACACTTTTCCCAAATAAATTCCATTCCACATGATCAAGCCACCCAGAGTGCCGCCTCCCACCCTCCCTGCATGTGTCCATTACCAAACTATTTCATAACGCAAATGCCTGCGCGGTAATCACTCTCTCGGAATAAAAACTGCAAATCCTGTATAATGATTGGGGGGATTTATATTGGCTACTGGGAGGGGGTGTGTGGAGGGAGGGGGATTAATAGGGTGTGGGGACAAGGGGAAAGGGAAGCGTGGAGGGAAAGTGTGGGGGAAGAATGGGAAGAGAAGTGTGTGGGGGGGAAAGTGTGGGGGAAGAATGGGAAGAGAAGTGTGTGTGGGGGAAAGTGTGGGGGATGGGTATTAACTAATAGGGTTGGGGGAAGAAGAGAAAGGGAAGTGTTGGAGAGGGGGGATTAATAGGGTGGGGAAAGAAGGGGAAGGGAAGTGTGGGGGTGGGTAAAAAGGAGAGGCGGCGGATTTAGAGAGGGCCACAATATTACTCAAATGCCATCGTATCGTCTGGTATTAGCAAGAATAAAATAGCGATACGTTAGTGATGTTTTGAGCTGAAAGAGTCTAAGTTAGATGGTGAAAAAGGAAAGTGGGAAGAAGGAAGGAATGGAACAAAAGGGAAGGGGTGTGGGGGGAAAGGGGGAGATGGGGAAAAAAGAAGTGAGATGCAAAGTAGAGAAAAAGGGAGAGGGAGAGGGAAAAGGGGGATACAGAGTAAAAAGAGGGGAGGAGAGGGAAAGAGGGAGAAAAAACGGGAGAGGAAAAAGGCAAAATGGAAAAAAGAAAGAGGAATAGTGTGACGGGAGGCGGAAGGAAAATGGGAGAGAGAAAAAACAGGAGAAAAAAAAAAAAAAAAAAAAAAAACAGGTGAGGGGAGGGGCACTCAGAGCGAGAGAAAATCCTCTAAATTAGGATCACCAGCACAGCGATTACAAGCACTCTGGCAGAAGTGGCAGCGAGTGATGTTTTAACTGGATGACATGGCTACACTGAGTTACATGCATTGGAGCACACACGGACCAATAACATCCTAACGACACATTTGTAACGGGAAGTGGACAGCGCTGAGCATGAATGTGACACGGCTGAGCATGAACTGACGGAAAAAGGACGGATTAACCAAGGACATATTTGAAAGGACGACAGGACAGTATGTAAAAAAAAAAAAAAAAAAAAAAAAGGAAGGACGTGTACGTGAAAATGAAAACGCACGTAAAGACACAGAAACAGGCGTAAAAAAAAAAAAATCTTACGTGAAGAGAATCGAACGTGAAAACCGATCTTCTCAAACAGAACCTATTTCCCTTCATACCTGGGCTACTTCTGGTCTACTTTTCCCCATCGTTCTGCTACTCACTTCTCCCCACTTACCCACGTACCCCACCTGACAACACCTTAAAGCTCAAGATACGTACCTGTAAGAGAAAGAAGTAAAATTAAATACTGAAAACTAAGGATGAAGAAATTTGTGAAAGAAATATAAAGGTAGCTGAGATAGCGTCACAGTAAAATAATAAGAGTAATAATAATAATAATAATAATAATAATAATAATAATAATAATGATAATAATAATAATAATAATAATAATAATAATAATAATAAAAGGGAGCTGATAAGAGTGCAATACCCGCGCCCTGCAATTAGTCTAAGGTCCGAAAACCCAAATTAGCCTTGTGACCTTGACTTTAAACCCATCGTAGTCAAAATAGGGTTACTTTATCTTTGTCAGACCCTCATCAATCCCACCAAGTTTGGTCTAAATCGGATCAAAACACTAAGCCTGACCTTTTCACTCTAACCTGGATGACTGTGCTTGACCTATGACCTGCTGTTACCAAATATAAGAGGTTAACTACGACGAGGACCCTAAAACCTTTGAATATACTTAACAGGATCTCTCTCTCTCTCTCTCTCTCTCTCTCTCTCTCTTACAGAATGACACACGCCGGGCAAAAAAAATAACACCCACCGCACTTTCGTCTATGTGGCTGTAATAAACAGAATAACATTGTAAAGGAAGGGAAAGAAGAAAGAGGCATAAAAGAGAAGGGTGGAAGAGGGAGAAGAGGCCATGGCGTGAACAGAGTAAATATGGGATGGAAGGGAACTGCCAGAATGTAAAGGAAAAGTGAAATGAATTGGAAACAAAGAAATGAGAAGGGCAGGAGAGGACGAGAATAGCTCAACTCAAATACGAAAGAGGGAAGGGGGAGATGGACGTCGATGAGGAGGGGAGATGAGACGAAGAGGGAATAATGACAAGGATGATGGGGAAGGGGATGATGGGAAGGAAGGAGGAGGAGGAGGAGGAGGAGGAGGAGGATGGCTCTAAAGAAGGGTAAGGAAGAAGAGACGAAAAGAGGAGTAGGAGGAGAGATGAAAGAGAGAGAGAGAGAGAGAGAGAGAGAGAGAGAGAGAGAGAGAGAGAGAGAGAGACGGAAAGATGTCGAAACAGGAAGGCAGACTCATTCACTTACTCTCTCTCTCTCTCTCTCTCTTATTCTAATCCTTTTCTTTCTCCATCTTCGTATTTCGCCTTCTTCCTCTTCCCTTTCTTCTTTTTCCTCTTCCTCCTCCTTTTCTCCCATTTCCTCCTCTTCCTCCTCTTATTACAAAACCTCTTCTTAATTTTCGTCCAATTCCTCCAACCCATTTTCTTCATTTCCTCCTCTTTTTCCTTCCAAGTACACCTTCTCTTCCTCCTCCTCCTCCCACAAGTCCTCCTCTTCCTCCTCCCATTCCATGCCCTCCTCCTCTTACAAGTCCTCCTCTTCCTCCTCCCATTCCATGTCCTCCTCCCCTTACCTCCTCTTGACCCAGCGTGCCAATGTTCTCACACCTCCCCTCTCCCCCGTGCCCTGGATTGACCTTTCCGCCCGGCAAAAGCTAGGTCAAGCGGAAAAGGTCAACGAACGATGCATTAGCGTAGAGTGCCTGGGTGAGGGGAGATCTGCATGAGTCCAAGAGAGAGAAGAATGAGAAAGAAAGAGTTGGCGGGGAAGGGAGAGAAGGAGAAGATGGAAAAAGGGGGAAGCAAAAAGGAAGAAGATGGAGGAGGGAATGGGAAGAGAAAAAGGAGAAGAGGATAAGGGAGACGGGGAGAAGACGGAAAAAATGGGAAGACGGACATAGGGGGAAGAAAACGGAGACAGGTAGAAGAAGATGGAGAAACATGGAAGATGATGGAGAAATGGGGAAAGAGATGGAGAAATGGAGAAGAAGATGGAGAAAAGAGGAAGAATACGGAGAAATGGGAAAAGAGATGGAGAAATGGGGAAGAAGATGGAGAAATGGGGAAGATGGAGAGATGGGGAAGAAGATGGAGAGATGGAGAAAAGAGGAAGATGATGGGGAAAAAGGAAAGAAGATGGAGAAACGGGGAAGAAGATGGAGAAATGGGGAAGATGATGGAGAGATGGGGAAGAAGTAGGGGAAAAGAGGAAGAAGATGGAGAAATGGGGAAGAGGACGGAGGAAAGAGGGAAAAGTTAGAGAAAATGGGATAATAAGAAGGGAGAGAAGAGGGAGAAAGTAGGGGAAACGAGGGAGAAACTGAAATACAGAGGTAAGGGAACAGAGGAACAAGAGGGAGAAAGATGAAGCAGAAGGAGGCAGGGGTGAAACGAGGAAAGATAGGGAGAAAAAGAGGCGGGGGAAAGAGAGAAAGGCAAAAATGAGGAAGAAATAGAGGAGGAACGGGGGGAAAATGAGGGGGGGGGGGATTAAACTAAATAAAGGCTAAGAAAGAGAGAGAGAGAGAGGGGAAAAAAAGTGGAGAGGGTGGGCAATGAATGGCGATGATGGAAGAGACAGTTAAGGAGAAAAATGTGTGATGGAGAGATTTGCACGTAGAGAGACGAAAGGGAAAAGGGGGAGAGGAGGGGGGGGGCTGAAGAGATGAGGCCACAGTAAAATATAAAGAGGAAGACCAGAGATGAGGAAGATAAATGAAGAGAAAGCCGAATGAAGAGGAAGAGGAAAAGAAATGAGATGAATGAAGAGGAAAAAATGAGGAAGATGAACGAAGAAGAAGAAAAATGAGGAAGATGAACGATGAGATAAACAAATGGGACGACGAATTAAGCGAAATGATCACGACGATGGAAGCGGATGATGAATGATGAAAAATGACGAGGAAGGACAGGATGAAAAATGTAGGGGAAGGCGGAAGAAAAAATGAAAGACCAAATAAAGAAACAATGAAATGAACAATAAGAATGAATGAAGGATGAAGAAAGAGAATAGAAGAATGAATGGATGGACGAATGAACCGGAGAGAGAGAGAGAGAGAGAGAGAGAGAAATCTGAAAACAGGCACCAAAATCCGTAGATAAAATAAGAAGAAAAATCCGGCGAGTCTAAAGAAGAACGACAGATGGAAATGAGATGCGAGGAAGGGTAAAAATATAAGACGAAGAAAAGAGAGACTCACGAAACGGGCTGGAAGCAGAAGAAAATGATGACAGACGTAAAAAGGTCAAGAGGCAATAAAGAGAGAATGATGAGGCGAGTGTAAGAATTGAGAAGCCGTAAAACTTGGAAAAAAAATACAGATGAAAAAGAGAAGATGAATTAGGAAGGAAGAACGAAAAGAAAATGAAAGGAGAAAACTTGTCGATAAAAGAATGATCTTTCTTTCTTTCTTTATACCTAGGCTGCTTCCCCCAAGGAAAGGGAGGTAGCCGAGACAGGACGACTCACTCTCCATTTACTCATCCATTCAAACACATTTATTCGCATCTTAGCCCCAAAGGGGAGAACGGACAGATCCTCACTGCATCACACCGCACAAGGGTCAACTGCGCAATGCAATCAGTGACATCCACAGCAGGGCCCGACAGCAGAACTGGTTTACCCCTGCCACACCATAACAGACCCATCCCCTTACCCGCACCTGACCTGACTAGCTGATCAGACCAAAAGCGGGAGAATATCCCCTCAGGGCTGCGTCATCACTTATTCATTCACAATTTCTCTCCATTTATTTCTGTCACGCACAGCCACTCTTCCTTGCTCAACAGACATCCCTCTCGCATCCAGCGCTCTCTTCACACTGTCCATCCATCCTATTCGTGGTCTTCCTCTCAGTCTTACACCTCTCACATCAGATCTAGTTATCTTTTTCACCAATCGCTCATTATCCATTCTCTCCATATGCCCAAACCATTGCAACACCCTCTGCTCAACTCTACCAGCCATCTCCCGAACAACTCCAGTTCTCCTTCGCACTTCATCATTTCGCACTCGATCCATACGCGTCACTCCACACATACTCCTCAGACATCTCATCTCCATTACATTCAAACTTTTCCTCTCTGCTACACCCATATTCCATGTTTCAGCCCCATATAATGCAGTCGGTACCACAACACCCTCATACAGCCTTCTCTTTACATCCATTCTAAGCGAACGACATTTAAACACTTTTTCATTCCTCCCAGCACCTTTCCTACTTCATTTATTCTAAACTTCACTTCTGCATCTATTCTTCCATCCACAGCAACATGTGACCCTAGATATTTAAAACAATCTACCTCCTCAAGCAACTCACCATTCAAAACTATATTCATCCCCCTACCATCTATCAACCTCGTACACTTCATCACTTTACTCTTATTCTCATTTACTTTCAATTTCCTCCTTTCACACACCCTTCCAAACTCCTCTACCAACTGTCTCAATCTCTCCTCTGAATCAGTCACCAGTGCAGTATCATCTGCAAACAGCAGCTGCTTCAGATTCCACTCTCCTCCATCAACATTTACCAGACTCAGACCACCTAAAACTCTTGCATTCACCTCCCTTACAACACCATCCATGTAAATATTAAACAACCAAGGCGACATCACACATCCCTGTCGCAGCCCCCACTCTCACGGGGAAACCAATCACTCACAGCATTTCCCACTCTTACACACGCTCTACTATTTACATAAAAACTTTTCACCCCTTTTAGTAACCTACCATCAAGTCCATACAATCTTAAAACAGTCCACAAAGCCTCCCTATCAATTCTATCATACGCTTTCTCTAAATCCATAAATGCCCAAAACACATCCTTGCCTCTTCGTTAAATACTTTTCACACACTTGTCTCACAGCAAACACCTGATCAACGCATCCCCTCCCTCTCCTAAAGCCACACTGCTCATCACTAATCACTCCCTCTGTACCCTCTCTAACTCTCATAATTAACACTCTACCATACACTTTACCTACAACACTCAACAGACTTATACCCCTAAAGCTAGTACATTCATACTTATCACCCTTGCCTTTATACAACGGGACCACACAAGCACTTGCCCAGTCAACTGGCACCATACCTTTCTCAAAGCACACATTCAATAATCTTACTAACCAGTCAACAATAGTCACTCCACACCACCCTTCAGGCATTCCACAGCACACCCATCCATACCTGCAGCTTTCCCTGTTTTCATCTCCTTTACTGCCTTCTCCACTTCCTCCTTCGTGATCAAAGAATCATTCAACTCTCCCAACACATTTATTCCTTGCACCCTTCTATCTGCCACAATCTCAGCCACCCTTTCCTCCTCTACATTTAACAATCTTTCAAAATACTCTGCCCATCTCTTCCTTACTGCATCCATCTCAATTAACATCCTTCCATCCTCTGCTTTTACCTCGTTCTTCCTTCCCAGACTCTCCCTTTCGCACCCTTTTCACCTCCTTCCAAAACATTTTCTTATTCTGTTGAAAATTCTCTGTCAGCCGCCTACCCCACCTCTCATCTGCTGCCACTTTAGCATCACGCACAGCCCTTCTCGCTCTATTCCTCTTTTCCTTATACCTTTCATATGACATCTCATCCTTCCTCTGCAGCCACACTTCATATGCACGTCTCTTCTCAGCCACAGCCATACTTACTTCCTCGCACCACCATTCACTTCCTTTTCTTACACCACCACCCACATGTCTCACACCACACACCTCTTCTGCATGCCCCACCACAGCACTCTTAAACAACTGCCATTCCTCCTCCACGCTGCCATTTTCCCGATCTTTCACTGCGTTCCACTCATCTCTCAATTTCTCCTGATACTCTATCTTTTTCTCTCTTTTATCCAACTCACTCACTTTCAAAACCTCCCTGCCACACCTAACCCTCTAGCTCTCACCCATCTCTTACCTACTCTTAACTTTCCCTCCACCAGGTAGTGGTCAGACATACCTCCACCCTCCCCTCTCAGAACTCTCACATCCAACAATCTTCCTATTACATTCCTAGACACAACCACATAGTCCATCAAGGCTCTATCAACAACCCTTCCACCCTCCTGTCTCACCCATGTATACTTATAAATATCTTTCTTCTCAAACAGCGTATTCCCAATCACCATCTCTCGCTCAACACACATCGCTATCATTCGTTCCCCATTTTCATTTCTTCCAGGCACACCATGCATACCAACTACGCCTTCAACTGCTACATTTCCCACTCTAGCATTCAGATCTCCCATCATTACCACATTCACATTCGCTCCAAAACTCTGCAGACACTCATCAAAATCATTCCAGAAAGACTCCCTCTCTTGTTCATCCCTTTCACTACCAGGCCCATATGCACTCACAAACACCCACAACTCACGTTCAAATTTCGCTTTCACCCACATCAGTCTCGATGACACCTCCTTCCATTCAATCACACACTGCTGTACTTCCGGACTCACTAACAAGGCCACACCTTCTCTTGCCCTTCCTCTATCAACACCTGACAATCTTCCATTCACACTTCCAAACATAGATTCCCCCTTCCCTTTCATCTTCGTTTCACTCAAAGCTAACACATCCAACTTTCTTCTCACAAACATTCTCCCAATCTCCTCCCTTTTAGCCTCAATTGTACTACATCCACGCACATTCATAGACCCAATCTTCAGGGTACGGGGATAACTCCATCCCCCATCCCTTTCTCTGGCCTGTCTCTTTTTAGGAACTAAAAAACAGAGGAGGGGGTCCCTAGTCCCCTCACCCCGCCCCTTTTAGTCGCCTTTTACGACACGCAGGGAATACGGTGGCAGTATTCTTCCTAACACAACCTGGCCGCAGAGTAGTAGTACCACCCCATAGTGCGGCCAGGTTGTGTCCCCCCCGCCACAGGGGGGGACATAAGAAGATGGCATAAGAAAAATGAAAAAATGCACAATGAAAACAAGAATGACGAGGTGGTTAAGATAAATGGGGTAAGATAAAAGATGAATGGGAGGTTAGGAGAAAGAAAATAAATGAGGAAGAGAGAAAATGAGGAAAAGAATGAAGGGCGAGGTAGGGAATGCATATATAAAAAAAATGAGGAGAGAGACGGGGAAAAAAAATGGAATAGTTTACGAGGAAAAGAGAAAAAAAGCGAGAGGGAAGACTAAATGAAGAATGATGTGGCGGATAGCAGAAGCGAAGGAAAGTAAATTTTAGGATCTAAGAAGGTAAAGACATAGTAAGGAAGGAAAAAAAAAAAGAAAAGAGAAAAACAGCAGGAGGGAAGACTGAAGAAGAATGATGGGGTGGTTAGCAGAAGAAAAAGAGGGTAATTTCTCGAAAGAAGAAAATTTCAGAATCAAAGGATATAAAAACACTCGAGGAGGAAGGAAGGTGGAACAGTAAAAAAATTAAGAAAGATAAAGAGAGAAAAAGAAAAAAGCAGGAAGGGAGACTAAAGAAGAATGAAGTGAAATTTCAGAGTCAAAGGAGATAAAGACATCTGGGAAGGTGGAAAGAGAAGTAAAGAAATGAAGAAAGGAAAAAAATGGAGAAAAAACAGAGGATGGGGAGACTAAGGAAGAATGATGAGATGGTTAGTAGAAGCGAAAGAGAGTAAATTTTAGAATGGTAAAGACATTTGGGGAAGGAAAAAAGAGTAAAAAGGTGAAGAAAGAAAAAGTGAAAATGAAGAATAATCTTAGGGAAGAGTAAATAAAGACAGATAAAAAAAAGAAAGAAAAACAAGCGTGAGGGGAAGACTAAAGAAGAGTAAAAAGGGAGAGCAAGGAAATAAAGACAGACAAAAAAAAGGGAGAAAAAACTAGCATAAGGGATGACTAAAGAAGAATGATATGGCGTAGTAAGGAAATGCAGACAAAGGGAGTAGAATAAATCAGCGTGAGGGGAAGACTTTAAAGGAAAAATGAGGAGTAAAGAAATACAGAAAAATATAGAAAAAGAAAAACCAGCGTGAGGGGAGACTAAAGAAGAATGATGAGGTGGGCAGGCGAGGTGAGGTAGCGTGTGGAAGTGGCAAGGGTCCAGTACCACGGGACATTACACAGCTCTATTCAGCTCTATACTCCAGCAGGGGGCCATCACTCACGCACCTCCACGCTAGACCCCCACCCCTTACATCCCTCAATCCCCTCCACCCCTTACCCCACAATCCCCATCCCCTACTCTCTCCTGGGCTGTTTTTTACCCTTGACATCCCCTCTCTCTGCTTTAATATCTCCCCTGCTCACCAGCTAACCCTATTCAGTTCCTCTCTCTCCCTGCTTATCTTCCCCAACCCTGCTCTCCTACTCCTCTCTGGGCTGTTTTTACCCTCGCAACATCCCCTCACCCTGCTAGCCATCTTTCTCTGCTTAAATTTCTCCCTTGCTCGCCCTCTCTTCCTGCTCACTCACTCACTCTCACTCTCACTCTCTCTCTCTCTCTCTCTCTCTCGATTTTCCTACTTACCTTTCACTATTGCACATATCCATCTTTCTGTTTAATCTCTTGTGCTAAATCCTGTATCTTTCTCATTCCCTCTCTCTGTTTTAGTCTCTCCCATGCCCTTCCACTACTTCTGCTGCTTCTCATTTTCTCGCCTCTTCCTTCAACTACTTATCCACTTACCTCTTCCCTCCCTCTCCCTCCTCTCGTATACTTAATCCCTTATCTTTTCACACTTTCTCTTGTTCTTCGTCACAATACTCTCATCCTGTTTTTGTTCTGCTTACTAATGTTCACCACCACCACCATCATTCTCTCTCTCTCCCGCCCCCCATCCCTCGCGTGCAGCTTTTACCTCTATGATACCCTCGCCACGGCACTAAAATCTCCTCCCGCCTACACTCCTTTTTTCAAGTCCAGCTCAGCAATCTTCATCAGACCTCACAATATTCTATATCCCTTCCTATTCACGCCATTTTTTTAAGTCCTTCCTACGTCCTCCCACATCAATTACTCTGCCCTTACCTTCTCATAATAGTCTGCATTCACTCCTTACATCTTCTCATGCCAATTAACCCTCAGTTTCTCTCGTTATTCTACAACCGTCCCTGCCCACGCCGTGCTTTACGTCCTTCCTACATCCTTCCACACCTACCCTGCCCTAACCTTCCCAAATTATTCTAAATTCATCCCTGTTTTACCTCCTTTCCAAAACAACTAATCAACCCACACCTTACCACACTATACCTCAGTCATCTTTATCCACCCATGTCTCTAACATCATCCCACGACCATCCACACTAATACTATCCTTGTTAAAATATCCATCCTTACGCTCACAATCCCTACCCATAATCTCTTAACTTCATTCCACGCCCATCCACGTTCAGTTTATCATACTGTCCTTGGTAATGTATCCACATTCACCTTCGCACGCTCAAAATCCATCCCTGTCCTCGCTCGTATAACACTTCCTCACGCCCATCCACACCTAATGTATCCATCCACACTCTCACAACATTCAACATTCATCTCTGCCCTTGCTCGCATATCTTAACATTTTCTCACGCCCATCCACACCTAAAATATGAACCCTCATCCTTACACTATTCAACATCCATCCTATCTACACTTGTATAACACTCTCTCACACCCATCCACACCCACACCCTCTGACAATATTCCACACGCAACTACGCCCACACCGTCGTTCATTCCCCACCCACAGTCATCCACACCACCATCCATGCCACGTAATCAACCCACACCCTCCACTGCCTCTACCCCTGCCATCACTGTCACGATCGCAGTCTCAAAATTTGCGATGGAAATGAAGTCTCCCCCCGTCCCCCCCCCCTCTCTCTCTCTCTCTCCAATTGCTCCGTACATGAGGGTCTGAAATTAGGGCTTATGTACACCTCCACCCTTTCCGTGCTAAAAACACAGCCGTCAAGCTGCACGCCTAAACGATACATCTGATCCTGAATATCCCACTTCACACCATCGATTTTCCTACGCCCACACTACCCTCTTCCACAACAACTAATCAACCCCCACTCCCCACTTCCTCTATTCACCCCTGACAACACACTTAATTTCCTTCACACCCACAGGTTTCAACACACTTCTGTTCTTCACTGTAACTAATCAACCATCACTGACAATTTCCTTTATTTACGTTCTGTCAACACATTCTCCTTCACGTCCCATTCTTCACTCTACAGTACACTATCGACCTCACCACACCCACGCCATCTATCAACACACCCTACTGCATTTCATTTGCATTCCATTCGCATCCTTTGTACCCACACTCCACCCACAAGAAGTCTGACTGCTATCTTATGACATTATTTGTAAGCCTCGTATCTCATTAAACCTTGTGATTCCGTGGGATGCACTTAAAGAAGAAAAAAAAAAGAAAAAAGAAGACAAGAAAGGATATTATTGTCAGTATACTGTATGAACAAATCTGGTTAAGTATATACCGATAGAAAGAGATAAAAGTATTTCAGTATCATGACAGAAAATTATTACGATTATTCCCTTGGTTATGATCGACTCATAATAATATTCTCGTCAGGCTATCACTAAAAGACCCTTCACCTATTTATCTGTTCACCACCTGACGCCGCATCCTGCAAGGGGTGATCTTTCCAAAATAACCTCCAGGCACTTCCAGCCCTTCCAAGTATCCTCTCACTCCATCCAAAACCCAATTCTCTTCCACCGTGTTAAGACCAGGGAATTCCAGCGGCCAACGGATTAATATTAAAAAACTGCACTGGGTCATTATTGCAGTGGAGTTCCTGTACGAGTATTGTACAAACGCTATAATAATTGCTTCTCCTGGGGTGAAACAGACAGACAGGTTGAAGCAGAGAACAAGTCAGGTGGGGAGGGATGATGAGATGTAGGATTGGATGCAGGAATGACAACAGGCATTGCAGGGGAAGAATTAGGGAAGACAGGGGGTGAAGACAGACAGAGGGTGACATAAGGAACACTGGGTGACAGGTGAGGATGACAAAACGGAGAGAGAAAATAGTCGAGGGGGTAGGGCAGTGAGGAAGGTGTGTAAGCAGCGACAGGTAGATGGGGAGGCACAGGAGGAAGGTTGTTAGGCAGGGAGTAAAGGCACTTAAACCGGCTGTAAAGAAGCAGAGAAAAGTAAAGGCAGACAGACAGACGGACTCATGGATGGATGGATGGATGAACAGGCAGTCAGGTAGATTAAGGCAAGGGGAAGTGGGAGGGAATGAACGGTAAGAAGGCTATTTAAAGAGAGGTCAGGGTACAGAGGTAAGGATGCAACTGGGTGAATGATGGTAAATGGTGATAGAGAGCCCACTGTACTGACAGGATTACAAAGCCTAGTATTAAGTAAACACACCATGGGCACCCCTTTCTCCCCCAACCCCACTACAACAACACTAATTCCCTCCTTCCCCCTCCCTTTGCCTTTATAGCAGAACACAAGGCCTTACAACAGCTCACAAGGGAAACTAAGAAAAAAAAATGTTTATTTATCTAGGGAACACTTACACAAGCCTAGATAATGTAAAGTAAAATACACCTCGACTAAAACACACACACACACACACACACACACACACACACACACACACACACACACACACACACACACACAATTATACCTACAAACATCCGCAATTTCTTAGGCCCTTCTTTTATCTCTCGTCTTCGTCCTTTTCCTTTCTTTCCTGTCACTCCCTCTTACCTCCTTTCCTCCTCCTTTCATAATTCTATCTCATTCTCCCTTCCTCTTCTTCCCTCTTCCACCACCCCTCTTTGATATCCCATTTTCCCCTTCTGTCCATCCTTCCTGTTTGTCTTGTTCCTGTTTCTCCCAACCTTCATGTTTCTGTCTCCATTTTTCTCTCCCTCCCCTCCCTTTCTCTTTTATTTCCACTCTTCCAACTCTCTCTCTCTCTCTCTCTCTCTCTCTCTCTCTCTCTCTCTCACACACACACACACACACACACACACCATCCCCCTCCAAACAAACTCCCCCACCCACCAACGCACCTCTCTCTCTCTCTCTCTCTCTCTCTCACACACACACACACACACACACTCACACACACACACACACACACACACACACACACGCACACACACAGTTCACCCCAATCCATCACGTTTTTACCCCCTCGTCTGACCCTGCGTCGCGGCCCCCAACAATAGCAGGCCAGATGTATGTCCCCGGGGCTATTCCGGAACTCCCTGGCTAGTTTCGGGGTCTCTTTTAACTTCCCGGCGGGCGACATAAAGCATATTCCTGTTTTACCGTCGCCAGAAACGCACGGGGCCAGGCACGAGGCTTGGAAACAGGTGTGTGTGTGTGTGTGTGTGTGTGTGTGTGTGTGTGTGTGTGTGTGTGTGTGTGTGTGTGTGTGTGTGTGTGTGTGTGTGTGTGTGTGTGTGTGTGTGTGAAGCGCTTGGTTTAAAAAGTTACTGAATATATTTAATAGCTAACCATTCATTCGCATTCACTTAATAACTAGAAATTACTGAATATATTTGGTAGCTATCCACCTAGGCCTATTCCTATCCGTTTATAACTGGAAATTACTGAAAATATTTAGTTGCTATCAATCCATTCCTATCCATTTAAAAACTATCTTTATCGTGCTTCTTGATAAAATAAATAACGTAGGGAAAAATTCGTAATTAAATAAATGTGACTTTGACTTGTTGTACTACGAAGGAAAAATAGGGGGGTGAGGGACGAGAGTAAAGGACTTGGTGGTGGCTTACTGACAAGAAATAATAACTGCTGGTACCATATATCTTCATGAAAAAACAAAACAAAACAGGATTTGGTTTTTATTACTGATTGTAAAAAAAAAAAAAATTGTTGCAACTTCTACCTCCATTATTTCTTTCTACTTCCTGGTAAAGAGAGAGAGAGAGAGAGAAAGAGAGAGAGAGAATTATATAAATCTAAACATACTTGAAAAAATAACACAGCACCAGACAATTACAATCAAACCTACGTCCAAGTGAGAGAAATATTAAATACATTTCCTACCTGGTTCTTGGTATAAAAACTGCGCAGGAAGCGACTGACTGAATTTTCCCTTTGTTGGTGATCAACAGGCACGACGGGAATGTTTTTATATATGATTTTAACGAAACCTGACTCGATACAATAATTTCTATACATCATCATCATCCTATCGGGGGGAAAAAAAAGTGTAAAATCGCAGACAGGTTTATATTCAATCCAGGCAGCTTCTCATGCTCACTGTTCCAAAACATGTTCAGTACAGGTATAAAACGAGTCGGCTAATAATTTCTCCTGCCATGATGATTGTGGGGAAAAGGGACTGTACGAAAATGGAGAATTCCGATTTTTTTTTATTTTTACGTGGTGTGCTCTTCAGGTGAGACGGACCCTCTCCCCCCATCCCTGGCAGCCCCATAGGTGTGAATCTTTTATGAGGGGAGGTCTCTCTCTCTCTCTCTCTCTCTCTCTCTCTCTCTCTCTCTCGTTTGTATGATCCTCTCTTTCCCCTTCCTTTCATCCTCTTAGATATCCTTCCTGTTCCTTAATCTTCTTTCTCACTTCGATCTCTACCTTTCACTCTCTTTCATTTATTCTGTTATTCAAGTATTTCTATGTCTGTGTGTGTGTGTGTGTGTGTGTGTGTGTGTGTGTGTGTGTGTGTGTGTGTGTGTGTGTGTGTGTATACATTCCTCTCTCTAATAACACAAATTTCTAAACAAAACCTTCGTAAATCAGGCACTTCTCCAAACACGAGACATTTTCACATCGAAGTATTTAACTGGAGATTTTCTTTACCAAATATTCTCGCAAAACACACTGTTCTAAACTGAACACTTACAGGAAACTTTCAGAAATAGGAAACTACGCAAATCACAAACTATCGCAACTCACAAATGCAAAATGGTGGCTAATATGACTAACCCACCTAAGGACTATCACACCTGGGGACTATTAGGCAGAGGACTTTCAAAATCAAGGAACTACTGAAGAAAATGGGTCTTCAGAAATCGAGGACTATCACAAAGAAGGGACTCAAGCAAATTGGAGACAGGGTAATCGGGGACGTCCTCATCTCCTCCACTACGCCACTCAGTTATATATTTTTTTCCTTTCCTTCCCTCCCTCCCTCGCGCTGCTATAGTCCCACTGCTCGCTCAACCGTGTAATGGATTCCGTGCAAAATTTTAGAGAATAATTTATGAGCAGCGGCCGTGAAAAGCAGCCATCCCTCCCACCCCATCCCGTCCCTTCCCGGCCAATTCCCAGCTTCATACTTTCTCTCAGTGTGCTCCTCTAAATCTCCCCTACCTTCCCCTCCCACACAGACTTTATCCCCTCCTACATAGCTTCCATCCCTTTCACACTCCCTCCTACAATCCCTCTCTCGCCCCCCAACACAACCAGTCCCTTTCACTCTCCTTTCCTTCTCTTCCATAGGCTTCCTCTTTCACAAACTCATTTCTCCCCCCCTCCCCCTCAAACCATACCTTCCTCATTTCCTCCCTCACAAAGCCTTCTCAACCATCCCTACTTCTAACACACACACACACACACACACACACACACACAACACACGAACACTCCTTCTCACAACCTTCATCCACTTCCTTCCCCCTCTTACAACCACCATTCCATCATTCCAGCTTCCCTTCCATTCTCTGTTTTCCTCCATCACAGATTCTAATCCATTCCTTAATAATTTCCTGCCTCTTCCCTCTTACAGTCTCACTTCTCTTTCCCCATATCCCTCTACCACCGACTCCCCATCCCCTCCTCTCATACATCTCCCAACTCCCCTCTTAGAGAGCCTTTTCCTTCCATCCCTACAACTCCCTCACTTCCCTCCACACCCCCTTCTAATGCCCCTCCCTCTCACTCGTCCTAAGCTCCTTGTTTTTCTAACACAGCTTCCACTTCCTCCCCACTCCCCACCCAAATCGCTCCCTCCCTCTGACTCCGCTTCTCCTCTCTCGTCTCCACTTCAAATTTCAAACACTCCCGTTTCTCACTCCTTTCCTCTGCCGCACCCTTTCCCTCACACACCTTCCCATCTCTATACCCCTCCCTCTCACACTCATCTCCCCTCCCTCGCACACTACCTCCCCTTCCCTCCCTTCCCCACATACAGCCTCCCTCCCCCTCACCCCCCGCCAAGCCTCTAAATGACACACAAAACGCATTGCCGTGGTCCCTTTGATCCCCCGCTACCCCTGACGTGGCAGATTCGTGTAACGCTTCACGAATGCCCGCTCTTCAGATATCACTGCAAATGTCGAAAAAAGAAGAAAAAAAAAAGTTAAAAAAATGATGGTTCAGTGGCGTAAACTCACGGTACAGAGAGGGAAAATAGAAAAAAAAAATTATTGATAGGGTGATCGTGCATGTGGCGATATTCTGAATCCCTGGTTTAATATAGATACGAGGTAGTATGTTTTTTTTTGCTGCCCCAGATCTCTATGGTTTTTATTCCCTACAGTTGATGAATTCCTCTAATGGGGATAACACTGGGCGATTTTCTTCTGCTGAGAGAGAGAGAGAGAGAGAGAGAGAGAGATAAACAGATATACAACAGCCTTCATTAACCCTTCCAATAAGAAATCCTTCCCACGTTTAATAATATCGTCTGGAGGTAGTAAGAATACCTTATTAAATATATAAATAAATAAAATAATTAAAGAAAGAAAAGGCGAATTAAACGATAAAGGACATAAAAGAACTGATGGAGCTAGGATAATCACAAACTCCACAGCACCGGCCATATTTAATCCACGAAAACCGCTCGCAAAACTATGAGGCAGAATTAATATATTTACTTATAGGCGTCATCGTATTAAAGAGGCGCTTCTTGTTCGCGGCTATTTTAGTTTCCGTCAGTCATCGTCCGGAATTAGCCACTTCCGTTCAGTCCCACCGTCTTCCCCCCGAAAAGTTCCGTCAGTCTCTTTTCAGTTCCGTTCATTCCCGCTCAGTTCCGTCCGTCTTCGTACAGTTTCCGGTCGAATTCCGTCAGCCATCGTCCTCTTCTGTCATTTTCCAGCATTCGTCCGCCACCTTCTAGTTTCCGTGTGTCACTGTCCGTCCATACTCCGTCCGTTCCCGTCCTGCTTCCGTCTGGGTGCACATCACTGGTAAACTTGAGGGACGAAAATAATCCCAGAGCCCCTTTACTGACCACCACCTCTGACGCCACACACACACTCACACACACACACACACACACACACACACACACACACTAAGAACACCCAAACATTACTCATCTACTTCATTGAGCCTTACTCAAATTATAAATACTGCTTTTCTCTTTTCTCCTGGTCTGATTCACAATAATAATAATAATAATAAGAATAAGAATAAGAATAAGAATAATAATGATAATAATAATAATAATAATAAAAAAATTATAATAATGATAATAATAATAATAATAATAATAATAATAATACCAACAATCGCACAAGTAACATCAATAAAACCAACAAAAACAAAGATAACACTACCTCACCAAAATATAGAATCATACTAATAAAACAGAATCAAACACAGGGACACAGCAAAATAAAAACCAGTCAGACATGGAGCGTGAGAAGGGTATCATGGTGCTGCTTTGATCCCCGGATTAAGTCGCTCCTGAAGGGTCGCTACGGGATTATAACCATAGAATATTTTTACACTGAAAGAGGAAAGACGTAGTAGCAAGAGGGAGAGGAGGGAAGTTGAGAATTAGATGAGGAAAATGAAGGAGTCGTAGAAGGAAAGTAAAGAATTAGATGAGGAAAATGAAGGAGGAGGAGGAAAGCAAGACAGAAAAATATAACTCAGGACTGAAAGGCAAACAGTTAGAGAGAAAAAATAATAATTGTTGGTATTTCACGCTTACTTGCCGTATTCTACCAACTCCTGCGACATCACTGCCAAGAGTTCCAAGGGTTCGTATTCAATGGTAATGAACCAAAATAATATTAATAAAGAAAAAATTGGAAAAAACTCTATATCTTTACCTAGTTTTTCGCCTAATATCAAAGTTCTTCCAGGAGCGATATAATAATAATAATAATAATAATAATAATAATAATAATAATAATAATAATGATCCAAATCTCTGTACCTATCAGCCTTAACATAAACTTCTGCAGTACTTCACTTTCCACTTCGTCCTCGGTCTTCCTCTCCCCATTCTCCCTATTAGCTTGACTTCCATGTTCTCTTCTTTCAATTTTCTGTGCACTGACTGGCTAACCGAAGCCCTGTGTCTGTCGCACGTCAAGGGAACACAAAAAGCTTTAAAGGGTGGCGAGTGAGATACAGACGCAGCGTTGGTGGGGTGTGAGGCAGCGTGGGAGGCCAGGAGAGAGGAGTACGTGGGATGGGATGGGATGGGAAAGGAAAGGAAAGAAAGGAAAGGGAAGGGAGTGAATGGAGGTGAGGTGAGGGGAGGGGAAGGGATGGTGAGGAGAAGAAAGGAAGGATGAAGAGCGGGAGGAAGGGCAGGGATGCAGAGTGGCTGAAAAGAGAAGGGAGGAGGGTGCGTCGAAGATGAGGGCACGATTGCAGATGGAAGAGAAATAGAAAAGAATAAATGGGATAGGAGGGAAGGACAGTGGGTTGCACAGTGGGTACAAGGGAAAAAAAGTGCAGTGAACGGATTAGGCAGAGAGATGGGTGTGCCGAAGAAAAGTATATGGCAGGGGATGAGAATGTGGACGAGGGGAGGAAGTAAGAATGGGAAGGGATGTGAGTGTGTGGCAAGGGAGATGGAAAGATGTGTGGGAGGGAAACAACTGCACAGGAGGGGAGATGGGTGCGTGAGAAGGTGAGGAGAAATGCATGACTGGGGACGAGGGGAAAGGATGGTGAAGTGGAGGGTAAAAGGGTATATGAATGGTGTATAGTGAGGAGGATGAAAGGGTTCGAATGAGTCTTTGGCACGAAATGGAGAGAAACGTGTGTGAGTGTGTGTGTGTGTGTGTGTGTGAGAGAGAGAGAGAGAGAGAGAGAGAGAGAGAGAGAGAGAGAGAGAGAGAGAGAGAGAGAGAGAGAGAGAGAAGCTGTACAGTATAAGAAGGGTACAGTAAGACCATGGAGTTCAGAGAAGCCCCACAGACATCACTAACTCCTACAGGGGCGGTGGCAATATACAACCCCCGGCCAGATGGATTTGACAAGGGGTAAGGAATTTAGCGCGAAGAGTGAACTACTGGCCAATATTTCAGCCGTCAGGGGAAGGGGTAATAAAGGCGGTCCAAGAACTTCCTCGCCTGACCAAATATAGATTAGTTTCAACGTAGGATAGGTCTAACACACTCCCATACCCAACTGGTCTACCCACAAAATCCAACACAGCCTAATCAGACCAGGCACTACAGTTCAGCATCAGACCCTCACCCATACTCCAACTACAGGCACTATGTCATCGTACTCAGCACAGCTCCTCAGCAGCCTCAACATAGCCTGTCACCACTCACCCCAGCCTCCCACCACACTCTAACACAACCTACCACCACACTCACCACAGCTTCACCACACTCAGCACAACCTCACCACCTCATTCACCACAGCCTCACCACCAAACTCAACACGGCTCAGAAGAGAGTCATAAAACAGGTCTAGACGACCACTAGTCTGGCATCTTTACTGAGAGAGAGAGAGAGAGAGAGAGAGTGTGTGTGTGTGTGTGTGTGTGTGTGTGTGTGTGTGTGTGTGTGTGTGTGTGTGTGTGTGTGTGTGTGTGTGTGTGTGTGTGTGTGTGAAATAACGCAAAGAAATGATTAAAACTAGTATAAAAAAAATGCTGCCAGAACCAAATCAGTGAAACACGAGAGAAAAAAGAATGCAGGGAGAGAAAAGCAGAGTAAATGGAGGGAGAAAGGAAAGGAAAAAGAGGGAGACAGGAAGAAGAGAGGTGGGGAGGGGGTGGAAGAGAGATGGAGGGGATGAAGGGAAAAAAGCAGACAGGAACACGAAGGGTGAGGGAAACAGAAGAGAGAATGGAAAGAAGAGGAAGACGAGACATCGAAGAAGGGTGAAGAAGGAAACATGAAGAGGAAGAGGAGATAAAATAGAGATAGGAGGAGGAAGGGGGGAGGGAAAGGGGGATGATAATGAGGAGAGGAGGCGACAGGAGAGAGAAGAAATGACTGGAGGAGGAAGATGGGACGACGGAGGAGTGAATGAAAGGTGACTGAATACTGGAGAAAAAGGAGTGAGATAATGACACAGAAAAAAGGAACATATGGAGAGAGAGAGAGAGAGAGAGAGAGAGAGAGAGAGAGAGAGAGAGAGAGAGAGAGAGAGAGAGAGAGAGAGAGAGAGAGCTTGGGAAAGAGATCGCTGGGTAAGGGAGGAGGAAAGTCATGGAAGTACCGTAGGAAAGAAGGACAAGATATGACCTGGGGAGGGAGGGAGGATGGAAGAAATTGAGAAAACAGAGGAGGGAGGATGGTAGGAAAAGATGGAGAAAACGGAGGAGGGAGGGAGGGAGGGAGAAAAGCGAAGCAGTGAGGTGGGGGGATAGGGTGCCAGCGCGACAAAAGAAGAGAGTGATGCGTGTCAGACTCAGAAACTATACGAGGAGGATTGGTAGGAAGAGGTGGAAGGGAAAGAGGGGGAGAAGAAAGGGAGAGAGGGAAAGGGGGAAGAGAGAGAAAGGGGGGAAGAGAGAGGAAAGGGAGGGAAGAGATGGGAAGGGGAGAAGAATGGGGAAGGGGAGGAGAGAGGGGACTGGGGAAAGAGTGGGAGAGGGGTAAACGGAAAGGGAAAGGGACAAATAACGGGAGAGAAGAGATAAGAACGTAGGCAGGGACGTGGAAGAGAAACAAGGAGATGGAGAGGAGGGAGGCAGAAGGGAAAGAGAAAGGTGGAAGAGAGAAAGGAAAGTACATGAAAGAGGAAGTGGAATAAACATGGAAGTAGGAGACAGAGAAGCGAATGAGAAAAAGGAAAATGAGAAAGAAGGAAGTGGAGGACAAAGACAGGGTTGAAAGAGGCATAGGTAAATGGAAGAGTGGAAAAGAAAGAAGGAGGAGGAGGAGAAGGAGAGAAAGCGAAAGAGATGACTGAGAGAGACGAGGTGAGAATGGAGGAGACAGGTTTATACAAGTGCCTGAAAGAGGGAGAGGCAGAGGCAGGGAGAACGGCAGGCAGAAAGGCTATAGGGAGGAGCAAAGAAGGGAGCACTGAGGAATAAATAAAGGGAGGAAGGCAGACAGGGAGGCTAAGGGATGGGGGAAGGAGGGAAGCAACGAGGAATAAGGATGAAGGGAGAGGGACGAAATGAGGAGGCAGAACTGAGTACAAAGGAAAGCAAACAGCAACATACCTAACGATCCTGGCGAGGGTGTTTGTTAGAGAAGACTTTAACGATGAATAATACAGCATGGAAGGAGAAGGGAAAACTGAAGGAAGAGGGAGAAGGAAAGAAATAAGGGAGGAGGAGAGAAGGAATGAGGGAGGAGGGGGGAGAGAAGGAATGAGGGAGGAGGGGGGAGAGAAGAAGTACAAAGGAGTATAAAGAAAACCAAACAGCAACAGACCTTATGGTCCTTTCGAGGCTGTTTGTTACAAAGTAGACTATGACAACAAGATCTAACTCTACATGCTGAAGGATAAGCACAGTAAAGCAAGAAGGCGACAAGACATAAGGGAAGAAGTGGGAGGAAACTGGAATGACATGAAAAAACAGAGAAAGGAGAAAGGATGAAGGAGGAAGGAGGAAAGAAGAAAGAAGGAGGGAGGATGGAAGGAAGAAATGAAGGTAAAAGGAAGGAGACGTGGTGTAGTGTTGGGAGTGGAATAGGATATGAGAGGGAAAAAGAGAGTGGTGTTTCTGGTGAAAGTGTGAGGCAGACAGCCTTGCAGGAGGCAAGGGGGGAGATGCAAGGAGGAGAAGGAAATGGAGGGTGAATGAGGGGATGGAAAAGGGAGAGAAGAGGAGAAAAGGAAAGGCGAAGGGAGAAAGAGGAAAGAAGAGGTGGAAAAAGGGGAAGCGAAGGAAGGGAGAAGGTGAAGTGAAGGGGAAGGAGATGAAGAACGAAGAGTGGGAAATAAAAATGGGAAACGGAAGGGATAGGGGATGGGGCAATGAGAAAGATGTTTAGAGACTGGGACGAGACGCAGGGTGAGACAGGGGTGTGGTGGGTGAGAGGTAAGGCGGGAGGCGGAGGCAGGGAGGGGGGGTGACGGTCGGGAATGAGTCAGCAGTGGTAAAGCAGGAGGGGTGAGGAGGCAAGGGGAAGGTTGGGGTGTGGTGGGTGGGAAGTAAGCTTGGAAAAGAGAGGGAAGGGGGCGGGGAGACAGGAGGGAAGGGGGCGGGGAGGCGTGAGGAGAAGGCGCGGGGAGGCAGGAAGGGAGGGGGGTGATGCTGGAGGTGAGGCAGGGGTGTGGCGCGCGGAGAGTGAGGTGTGCCTGGGAAAATGGCGGCCACCTGTTGTACACAGTAGAGGACCAGGCTTGGAATACTAACTACGCCTGCCTTTGCCTACCTCTCTGCCTCTGCCTCATCTCTATACCACTCTTGCCTCTCTTCCCTGCCTCTCCCTACTTTTATTCCTCTCCTGCCACCCTTTTCTGCCTCACCAACTCTTCCTCACCTCGACCAGTGAGAAGTATAACGAGTTAATAAATATAATACACGGAGGCCAAGATAGATATATTCCTTCAAAACCGTTTAGAACTAATAATTCAGAACCAAGATGGTTAAACAACAGATTAAAATCTCTCATAGGCCAAAGGAAAGGAATATATAGAAAAATAAAACGTGGAGAGGAACACTTACGTAACCGGTACACAATTTTAAATAGAGAAGTAAAGAGGGAGATAAGAAAAGCAAAGAGAAGTTATGAAATTAAGGTTGCAAGTGAATAAAAAGTAAACCCCAAGGGTTTTTATCAAATGTACCGAACGAAAAATAAAGATAGGATAGGACCACTCAGAACAGAATCAGGTGACATTACCAGTGAAGATAAAGAAATGTGCTCCAGCCTAAATAATTATTTCATATCAGTATTCACCAAGGAAAATCTAAGCCTGGTCCCTCAAGCAGCAAATATTTACCATGAGAATACGGAAAATATTCTTAGTAAAATAACCATTAGTAAGGAGGACGTATTGAAAGAAATTAACAAGTTAAAACCTCAAAAATCGCCAGGTCCGGACGATAT
Organism: Coenobita brevimanus; assembly: GCF_032717465.1. Taxonomy (NCBI): domain Eukaryota; kingdom Metazoa; phylum Arthropoda; class Malacostraca; order Decapoda; family Coenobitidae; genus Coenobita; species Coenobita brevimanus. The sequence continues at coordinate 6,559,897 of NC_136958.1, read as the reverse complement.
ATATGCAAAAATTATAAAAGAAACCAAAGAAGAATTATGTCAGCCACTTTTAACGTTATTTAATGACTCTTTAAGTTCAGGAGAAGTTCCAGAGGCGTGGAAAACCGCAAACGTAGTGCCCATCTTTAAAAAGGGTGATAAATCAGCTGCGTCGAATTATCGTCCGATAAGTCTAACGTCAATAGTAGGAAAAATGCTAGAGTCAATTTTGGCAAATAGGATTAGAGAACACTTAGAAAGATTTAATCTTATAAACGAAAGTCAGCACGGATTCAGGCAAGGACGATCCTGCCTCACAAATTTGTTGTCATTCTACTCGGAGGTCTATGAGGCAGTAGATAGCGATAAAGCTTACGATGTTATTTATCTGGACTTTAGTAAAGCTTTTGATAGAGTCCCACACGAAAGGTTAGTTAGAAAGGTTCGAGCACACGGTATAGACGGCGATATCTTAAAATGGATAGAATCCTGGCTGAAAGGACGAAAGCAGAGAGTATTAATAAATGGAACTAAGTCGGACTGGGATTAGTAACTAGCGGTGTACCACAGGGTTCAGTACTCGGTCCCTTATTATTTATCATATATATAAATGATCTAGACTTAGGAGTCAATAGCAGAATCAGCAAATTTGCCGACGATACAAAAATAGGGCGTATCATTAACTCGACTGACGATTGCCATTACTTACAAAAAGACCTCGATACATTGTCCAAATGGTCTAAAACTTGGCAAATGGAATTTAACGTTGAAAAATGTAAAGTACTTAACGTAGGCAAGACCATTGGAGATACTAAATACAGCTTAGATAACAAAGAAATTAGCAAATCGGAATGCGAGAGAGATCTAGGAGTTATGATTAGTAACGACCTTAAACCTAGGCAACAGTGCATTAATGCGAGAAATAAAGCAAATAGGGTCCTAGGATTTATTTCGAGAAGCGTGAGCAATAGATCATCTAAAGTAATACTGAAACTTTATCTAGCATTAGTAAGGCCACATTTAGACTACGCAGTACAATTTTGGTGTCCTTACTATAGAATGGATATTAATTCGTTAGAAAATATACAGAGAAGAATGACTAAAATGATACATGACGTCCGGAACCTGTCATATGAAGACAGACTGAAAAGACTAAGTCTGCATTCGCTAGAGAGGCGTAGAGTAAGGGGAGACTTAATTGAGGTTTTTAAGTGGATGAATGGTATAAATAAGGGAGATATTAGCAAGGTACTTAAAGTGAGCATACAGGATAGAACTAGAAATAATGGTTTCAAACTAGAAAAATTCCGTTTCAGAAAGGAAATCGGTAGAAATTGGTTTGGTAATAGAGTAGTAGACGAATGGAATAAGCTACCTAGTAAAGTAGTTGCTGCCTCTTCCATTGAGAGTTTCAAGCATAGGCTAGATAAGCATATGACAAATAAGGGGTGGATATAGAATAAAGAAAATATTATAACCAATACTAATTCAAAAATAAATTTTCTTTTCAGGTTACACTATGATAGTCTCTATTCTCCTTTCACACTTTCCTGTAAAATGTCCACGCCAGTTTTTCTATACGGCGTGGTGTTCTTTCTGACTTTTTCCTGCCGGCTTCGGCTGGAGGGTTTGGAGGGCGGGGGAGAGCCTTCTTCTTTGCTATCCTTATCTCATTCTAGTAGTTAAGTTACTCTTCTAGGAGCTGCCTAGGATGGGCCAACCGGCCTACTGCAGTTATCCTCTCTTCTTATGTTCTTATGTTCTTATATCTCTTCTGTCTCTCCTTCCCCAGGTTACTATGCTTCCCCCCCTCACCTCACCTGTCTCACCCTTCCCCTCTACCTCTATCTCTCCTCCCTCCCTTACCTGTCTTCCTCGCCTAACCTGACCCTCACCTTGCCTTACCTGTCTCTCGCTTCCCACTTATTTTCTTCCCCTTCGCAGATATCAATGAAAACTTGATGAATAAATGCAAATAAACGTGAAATAAAACAGAGATCCCCCTCTCAACCACTCCCTCACTCTATGCAACCTTCTATCTTTTCCTGTACTCTCTCTCTCTCTCTCTCTCTCTCGCCCCCCGGCACACCCATTACCAGCACCAATACCCCAACACACTAATCCTTTCCTGCCATCTCCATTTCTCCTCCCCACCTCCCCAGTCACCTCTTACCTTCTCTCTCTCTCTCTCTCTCTCTCCCTCTTCCATTACCCGTACCTCCTCCCATCCAAACTACTCTTACTTCGCACCGCCATTACAGTCCCCTCTCATCTCCCCTACTCCTTTCTTCACTTTTTCTACTTTCACCCTCTTCCTCCCTCCCTCTCTCCCTCTTCTTCCACCACCTGCTCTCCTCATCAAAGCTACTTTTACTCATCACCATCATCATCACCGTTCATTTCCGCCGCTCATTTCTCCACGTTTTGTACGATCTTCCTCTTCATTCCTCCCTCCTCTTCTGTCCTTTCCTCTCCTCATCTGAGTTACTATTGTTTCTCGCCAGCTTCATCATCATATCCCTCACTTCCGCTCCTTTTTCATCATTTCCTAATATCTCTCCTCTTTCCTCCTTCCCTCTCTCTTTCCTCCTCGTGTGGACCATTATCCTCATTCTCATTTACCATCATCATCATCTCCATCTCCACGTCGCTCACTCTTTTCCTTATTTCTCCTCATCTCCCAATCAGAGTTAGCTCCATCACCAACTCTCACTTCCCCCACTCCTTTCACTTCCCTTTTTTCCACCTCTTCCTGCCTCACTCTTTTTCCTGCCCTCTCCCCTCTTCCTCCTCCTCTCCTACTATCCTCCCCCCCCCCTCCTCCCAAGCTTTCAGGAAGAGAGGGAGAGAGAGGGAGGGAGGGGGGAGGTACAAGGCACATTAGACTGCCTCCCCGCCCGCCTACTAATGCCCACCATTGTTAGAGCCACCAGGTACAAAAAACTTAGCTGACGAGGTATTCAGGGTACAGCATATAAACACACCCCTATTACAAAATGACACACACACACACACTCACTCACACACACACACACACACACACACACACACACACACACACACACACACACACACACACACAGGAATTCAGGGTACGGCATAGAAACCCATTACAAAATTACACACACACACACACACACACACACACACACACACACACAGGCACTCAGGTTACGGCATACACACCCATTACAAAATTACGCACACACACACACACACACACACACACACACACACACACACACACACACACACACACACTGCAAAAATACAGTAACAAAAATATACACACTTCCTCCGACACTGGACACAGGCTATGTACCCGTTCCCTGAGTCAAGTGACCCACCAACCACACACCAACGGGGACAAGGGACTGGTCTTCAATATTCCTCAGACTTAATATTCCTCAAACTTATATTCCAGCCTTAATATTCCTCAGACTTATATTCCACGCTTAATATTCCTTAGACTTATATTCCGGACTTAATATTCCTCAGATTTAATATTCCACCGACTCAATATTCCACTGACTTAATATTCCTCAGACAATATTCCTCACATTTAATATTCCTCAGACTTAATATTCCTCACATTTAATATTCCTCAGACTCAATATTCCTCACATTTAATATTCCTCAGACTTAATATTCCTCGAACTTAATGTTCTTCAGACTTAATATTCCTCTAACTCAATATTCCTCAGACTTTATATACCTCGCCCTCCACCACTTGGGAACAAATACCCCTTGAGATACGCTAAGAGCATCACATTAATGAGGCCGAGAGAATATATGTTAACTCCAGAGGCATTGATTAAGGTGGCACATTATAGGAATGAAATTATCAACACAGGTAGGTCCTCTTCGCTCTTTCGCTGGTATGTACGCAAGAAGATATCGAATGAGAGAGAGAGAGAGAGAGAGAGAGAAAGAGAGAGAGAGAGAGTAATAAACACAACCACCACAGCACTAACCCATCTTCCTCTGCTGACCACCACCTTTACGATGAAGAATAAGATTAATATAATGCAAGATCTTAAAAATACAAAACACCAATAATACACCAAGATGTTAAAAAAAAAAGCTAATAATGTTCTACCACACATAAAAAGCCAGCCAGCACAAACAGGTAAAGCCAGTCCACAATTCATGCCACGTCTCCTCCTACTTCTCTCAACTTTACCCACAAACAAACACACAGACACACTACCACTAATACCTACAATTTAAATACCTAGAACAATAAACACAAAACAAACACACCAGTAAACATATAAACACTGCAATTCCTTCAAGATGGTGCTCCTCTTTTCTTGTTCCCTTCTTGGTACATATTTTAAGACATACCTAAATAGACACTTAATCCCCTAAAATTTGACACCTCCGAGGAACTTATTACAGACCTAAAATTTAAAGCATACCTAAAATTACCCCCAAAATGCTTCAATGAAAAATGGTGTAAAGTCGGAACACGAGTAGAAAGGAACGCGAAAATGGGGTTGCAAAAATGTTTCTGATATGTATGTAAATAGGAGAGAGAGAGAGAGAGGGAGAGGTGAGGGTGGGCTATGGGGGGAGGGGGGTAGGCAAAGAGATGGGGAGGGGGGGAGGTAGGCAGAGATGGGGAGGGGGAGGGAGGTAGGGACAGATGGGGAGGGGGAGGGAGGTAGGCACAGATGGGGAGGGGGAGGGAGGTAGGCACAGATGGGGAGGGGGAGGGAGGTAGGCACAGATGGGGAGGGGGAGGGAGGTAGGCATATATCGGGAGGGAGAGGGAGGCAGGCATAGATGGGGAGGGGGAGGGGAGGGGGGACAAAAGCAAGAGTAATGTGTTCCCAGATGAGAAATAATTGGCCACACTTTCTGCCCACGTCCAGCCCTCCAAACTTTTAATATGCGAATTCGGGAACGCGTGGTTGGTCGGTGTGTGAAGTCGGTCCGGTCGGGAAATGTGTCAGGGAATGCCTCTGAGCGGTCGGTGAGTGAGTTAGCTGGCTGTTAAGTGGGATGATTGGTCGGGGAATGAGTCGGGAGGATGTCGGGTGGTGAGAAAGGAAGATAGTTGGGAAGTGAGGAGGCCCAGGGATTGGTCGGGAAAGAACTGGGGATGAGTGAGTGGGTTAGGCGGTTGGGCAGTGAGTGAATGGGAAACGAAAGAAAGAGGAAGGAAGGGGAATGGGAATAAGAGAAAGAGGAAGGTGAATGAGTGAGGAAGGAAGGGGAAAGGGAATGAGAGGAAGAGGAAGGAAGGGGAAAGGGAAGTAGGGAAAGAGGTAGGGGGAGGGGGAGAAAGAGAAGGGCCAAAAATGACATACATAAAAGGAGCGAGAAACGACGAGGAAAGACTGAGGGAACACCGGAGTTGGGGGAGGGGGAGGGAGTGACGGACGGAAGTGGAGGGAGGGAGAGGAGGAGGAGGAGGGAGGGAGCTATCAACAGAAGGAGACAGAACTGATCGGGCAATACACCTGTTAAGCCATCGATCTCCTCTGTTGTGGAAGGAAGGGAGGGAGGGGGAGGGAAAAGGAAACATTTGGAGGAAATCTTGGGAGAAGGAAAGGGAAAGTGGAGAGAAGCTGGTAGGAAGGAGGAAGTGAGAGACGGTGGAGGAAAGACGAAAGATAGGGGGGGTGGAGAGGAGAAAGAAAATGAAGAGGAGAGGCAGTAACTCAGACTTGAATGTAAGTGAGGGAGTATGAAGGAAGGGGAAAATGTATATATAAGAAGTTGAAGAGGGAAAAAGGGTGAAGGAAAATAGGTAAGAAGGAGAAAAATTAAGAAGCAAAAGAGTAGAGTGAAGGAGAAGGAAAAGTGAAGGACAGGAAAAATGGAAAGGATGAGGGGTGGGTAGAGTATGGAAAGTGAAGACATAAAGGAAGGAGGAAGAAAGGTGAGAAAAAGTGGGAAAGAGAGGTAAGAACAACAGCGAAGGTGATGAAAGGGGATGAGGGAAGGAGCAAAATGTGTGTGCGTGTGTGTGTGTGTGTGTGTGTGTGTGTGTGTGTGTGTGAGAGAGAGAGAGAGAGAGAGAGAGAGAGAGAGAGAGAAAACTACGACCGTGAGAGGAAACTTATGAGCAAGAAAGATAAGCCTGGGGAAGAAAAAGACAAAAAGACTGGAGGAAGAGCAGGAGTGGGGAAGACAGGATGTAAAGATAAAGAGGAGGAGGAGGAGGAGGAGAAAGAGGAAGAGGAGGTGGAGGAAAACAGAAGCGTGAAAATAAAAAGAAATGACTCAACGTGGTAGGAGGAAAAAGGGAACAAAAATGAGTGGATAAAGGCGGAAGTTACAAGACAAGAAAATAAAATACAATGAAGAGGAACGGAAGGAGATAAAAGAGGAAGAGGACGAAGAGGAGGAGGAGGAGGAGGAGAAGGGAGACGAGAGAATGCAGGACAAAATGAGATTAAAGAAGATGAGAGGGTTCTAAGCAGACGCACGGAGGAGGAGGAGGAGGAGGAGGGAAGCTACACGAAAAAATAAGGAAATGAAGGAAAATAACAAGAGAGAGAGAGAGAGAGAGAGAGAGAGAGAGGTCAGAAAATGGCAGAGATTCGTCTGGTCTGGTTCTCTCCTCCTGCTTTATTGTCGCTTTTTTCTATCTTTTTTATTTCAATTATTTTTTCATTTCTATTCCTATCCCTCTTTTGGCCAATCCCCTTTTTCATTATTTTTACCTCTCAGTTTAATTCCATTCTTTAGTTTGCTCTCCCAATATTTTGTTGTGCCATTTTTAGATTTCTCATTTCTCTCTCTCTCTCTCTCTCTCTCTCACACACACACACACACACATGTGGCCTTATCCGTCTGTTTCTACCCAATGATTTTCGGATGCGAGGTGTTTCACTCATGTAGACTTTAGCAAAGCCACACACAACACTACACCATCCTCTCACACCACTCCACACCACACCATCCTCTCACACCACATCACACGACACCAAGTTCACACAACACCACACCACCCTCTAACACCACACCACACCATCCTCACACACAACCCTCCAAAATCACACCAAGGATATTAATGATTGGTGTGGGTGGTGCTGATTTTAGTGGTGATTTAGTGGCATTAATGGTGACCGTAGTGGTGCTTAGATTGGTTGGTATGATGGTGGTGGAAATTATTGCGATCGTAATGGAAAGAGTCAGGAATGAGAAACTGAGAAGAGAAAGCTGAGAGACAGACGCATAAAAGTACTAGATAAGAAGGCGTCTGGGACCTTTAGTTAACACCGCTAAAATCACCACCACTACAATCACCACCACCATCACCAGCCACCACCACAACCACCACCACCACAACCACACGTATCCCGAACCAAAATAACACGACAGAAGATGGCACAGATAAATTCTGTTTCGTACCCCCATATTTAACTCCACGCCCTACACCTCCATCTTCGTGTGTGTGTGTGTGTGTGTGTGTGTGTGTGTGTGTGTGTGTGTTGCTACGGTATGCATGTGTGTGCTTTGTTGATTTACGAGATGTAGTCTGTGAATGTATTCCATATTCATGGTGTGTGTGTGTGTGTGTGTGTGTGTGTGTGTGTGTGTGTGTGTGTGTGTGTGTGTGTGTGTGTGTGTGTGTGCAGGAAAAACACATACATCTAGGGAACGGCAGGACAGATTTCCCCCCCAAGGTACCATTAGCATACTTTAAAGGAAGCAGCGGGTATATTTCTAGAGCAAATCTGGTTTACCTGTGAGGCCGGGCGGGTTAATATTTAAGGACCCCCTAAATTAGCTACAGAAAATGTAAGGCGTGTTTGAGGTTGGGTATCTTACAGGCTCGGAAAGATGGGAGGGGAAAAGAAGGAGAAAGAAAGAATAAGCAAGAGGTGATGAAGAGGCGAGAGGAGAGGGAAATGATAAAGCTGAGTAAGAGGGGGAGGGAAGGTAGTGAGTGAGGACAAATTGATGAAAATGGAAGAAAAGAGCAGTGTGGAGTAAGAGGAAAGGAAATGAAGGAGAGAGAGAAATTATGGATATGGAAGATGAGGGCTGGGTGGAGTAAGAGAGGGAAGGAAGTGAAGAAGGAGAAAGAAATGATAAAAGTGGAAGAAAAGACTTGAATAAGAGGGGGTAGAAAGTGAGGCAGAGAGAGCAGAATAGATGGGTAAAGAGCAGAAGACAGGAGGGGATTAAAGTAAATGAGAGTGCTAGACAGGAAGGGAGAAGAAACTAGGAGAGGAAGAGAGGAGTGATAAGGTGAGGGGGATGAAGAAAATATAAGCTCAAGGAAATAAAAAATCAGGATGAAGAGAAGGAACAGGAACAGAACACAAAGGAAGGGAGGATAAGTGGTGAGTGAGGAAGATGATAAAAATAGGGAGCAAAGAAAAAAATGGATTAAGAAGAGAGAGAGAGAGAGAGAGAGAGAGAGAGAGAGAGAGAGAGAGAGAGAGAGAGAGAGGATAAAAGAATGGGGAGAAGAAGAGGGCAGAAAGATAGAAATAGGAGGAGAACGAAAAATAAGGAAAGGACGAGGGATTGAAAGTGGAAGATGAAAGATGGATAAGAAGAGGAAGATGAAATAACAGGATGAGGAAGAAGAAAAGGGGACAAGTAGGAGGAAGAAAGATAGAAAGAGGAAGAGGAAAGAGGGATAAGAAGAGACAAAGGAAAGACGCATTGAAGGAAGAAGAAAAAAGAAGGACAGGAGAAGGAAGAAGAAAGGAGAGGAAGAGGAAAGAAGGATGGTAAAAAGAATGAAGGAGAGAAGAAGAAGACAGAAGAGGAAGAAGAAAGAAGGATGGAAAAGGAGGAAGAAGAGGAGGAAGACGAAGAAAGAAGGATAGAAAGAGGAAGAGGACAGAAGGATAGAAAGAGGAAGAGGAAAGAAGACTAGGGAGGGGAAGAGAGGGTGAAGTAATGAGAGGGTGCGGAGACAGAGAGAGCGCGGCGGACTGACAAATGAACCTATTACTCCACACACCCTGCCGCCCTAAGTGGTAAAAGGATACACCACTAAATGAAATACGTTCCTCACCCCACCCTGCCTGCCTGCCTCACCCCTTTCCCCTGCTTCATACCAACTTGTATTACTGCCTACCTAAACACCCCTGCTTCATACTCTCCTGCCTGCCTCATCTCTGCTTCATACCACTCTGCTTGCCTCATCTCTGCTTCATAACACTCTGCCTGCTTCACACCACCCCGCCTGCCTCACTCTTTGCTTCATACCATTCTGCCTGCCTCACCCTTGCTTCATACCATCCTGCCTACCTAATCTCCGCTCCATGTCACTCTGCCTGCCTCACCCAACCATGCCTCCTGCCCTGCCTACCTCACTCAACCCTATCTCACATAACCTGCCTACCTCACATAACCTGCCTACCTCACATGACACTACCTGACAAATGACTCACACTACCTTTACCTGTCCGACTCAGCCCTGCCTCACACCATCACCTGCCTCATTTACCTCAGTCTCACACCGCTCTGCCTACCAAGTTAATTAATACCTCGAATATACCTGCCTCACACCTTTCCCTGCCTTACTCCTCTGACATTACCCCTTCCTCAGGACATTCTCCACGCCCCTTAAACTTCTGCCTCACCTCTATTTACCTGATCTGTACCTGAGCTTCCTTCCTCAGCCCTGTCTCACACTAGCCAACCCTACCCTACCCCTACCTCATACCAACCTACCTCTTCAGCCTGCCTAACACAGCCTTACCTACCCTACCCTGTTATGTACAAGAGACACCACCATCTTCTGCCTTATTCTTGCCTAACATCCGTGGCTACATTATCTCTACTAGTGAATCTGCCTTATCCCTGCTCTCTCTCTCTCTCTCTCTCTCTCACACACACACACACACACACACACACACACACACACACACACACACACACACACACACACACACAAAGCTACACTCCAACAGCAGCGCCACTTCATATCGCCACAACAACAACAAACTTTACACCCCGTCTTCCCGTCTGACATCCTAATAGCAATTTCGCATCCAACTCGCACACGCACACGCACAAGCACACGCACACGCGCACACACACACACACACACACACACACACACACACACACACACACACACACACACACGCAAAGTGGAAAAAAAATCATTGGCTTTGATGTCTAGCTTCCCGGGGTCATGGTGGTGTAATTGACAAGGGCAGACAATTTCGCTGTGTTGAAGGGACGAGGGGAAGGGAAGGGAAGGGTGAGGAGGGGGAGGGGAAGCGGTCAGGGAGCCAAATGGGTGGGGGGTGACGGGATAATGGAACTAAAGCGGTGAGGGAGTAGAGTGGGGTGAGATGGAGGGCAGAGGGGGTGAACGCCATGGTAAAGGAGGTGAATGAATGATAAGGTACAAGAATGAATGGCAGGTACTCAGGGTGAAAGGAAAGGTAGTAGGGGGTGAAAGGGGGCCTGAAGGGAGTGGAAGGGGGGACAGAAAGGGATAAAAGGGAGGGCAGAGGGAGTTAAAAGGACGGCAGAGGAGAGGGAATATGAAGGCAGGAGGGGTGAATGCCAGGCACAATAGGTGGAAGGGAAGGTAGTGGGGATGAAACGGGTAGGAAAAGGAAGAGAAGATAAAGAAGGAAAGAAGGAAAGGGTAAAAATAAGGTGGGGGAGGAAACGGAATGGGGGGACGAGAAGGAAAAAATGAGTAGGGGTGAAAATGGGTGAATGGAATGGAGGAGAGGGAGAGGCGATGATGGGTGAAGGGTGTGGGAGAATGCGAGGTACGGAGGGATGGGGGTGAACTGCGGGGATGAGGGTGATAGGGGTGTTTTGGGTTTTGGTGGGGGTAGGAATGGAGTGGGGAGGTTTGGGAGATTATTTCGGTGGGGGAAGGTATGGAGGGGATTGTGGGGGGATTTTGAGGGGGGGTAAGGCATGCAGTGGGTGGTGTGTGGAGTGGGACGTAGGAAAGGAGCGGGGTGACGGAGTGGAAAACGGATGAGGGAGAAGAGATATGATGGAAGATAAAAGTGAAGGGAGAGGGGTGAGAGAGGAACGAGGAAGTGAGACAGAAAGAGAAAGAGGGAGGTAGGGAGAATGGACGATAAAGGGAGGGAGAAAGAGAAGTGGTGAAAAAGAGGATATGGAAGGATGGAGTGAGAGAGGGAAAGGGGAGAAGGAGTGAGAAAGAGTGGGTGAGGAAGGTGGGAAGGTTGGAGGAAGACGGGGGGGAAAGAGAGGGTTGAAAGGGAAGGAAGAAGAAATGAAAGAGAGGGCTGGGACGGAGGAAGGGCGATGAGAGAGTGGAGAGGGTGGAAAGGCCAGGTAAGAGAATGGATAGGGAGGGAAGGCAAGGTGAGAGAGAATGGAGAGGGAGGGAGGGAGGGAGGGAGGGAGAGGAGAAAGAGTGGATTGGGGGGGTGGGGGGGTTCAATTTTCAGGAGCCAATCGGAAATCAGCGTCCGTACAGTGTTCACCCACCCGGTATCAATGGAACCTTTCCTTTCTTGTGCCCTCGCTTGTCACTCGCTCTCTCTATGCCCGCTCGCTCTCTCACTCTTTCACACTTTCTCTCCCTGAGATTCACACACGCAAAGTTTCTCTCTCTCTCTCTCTCTCTCTCTCTCTCTCTCGAACTAGACATTCTCATTCTTCCATTCCTATCTCTTTCCGCTTCTTTACCATCCAAATTTCTCTCAGTTCTTTCTGACCTTTATCTTTATTATTCACTTTTATCGCGTTCTTGCTTTATTATCTTTATTCTCCTCTCTCCCCCAATACACCTGCTCCCTGATATATTTCCTTCTCCTTTCTTCCGGCTATTTTTCTTTTATTTTCTTTCTTCTTCATTATTATAGCCTTCCTCTGACTCATATTCCTTTCACCACTTCTAAAAGCTTTTCCAAGTTCTCCTACTCCCTGCTTTTTATTACTCCTTCCCGGCACTTACAACTTTCACCTCCACCCCCTCATTATCACCATCATCACCATCATTTCTCCCTCGCCATTACTCTCTCTCCCCTCCTGCTTTCTTTCGCTGCTTTATATCACTTTCCTGTTATCTTCTGTTCCATACTTATCTCTTCTTTTTACTCCTCATCCTCATCTTTATCATCATCATCATCAGACATCCTGTTCCTCTTTATTATAAGCATCTCCTTGTCGCTATCTTCATCTCCTCTTACTTTGATAAATATCCCCTTTCTCTCCCTCATCTACTTATTTATCTTTGTTCTCCTCCTCTTCCTTCCCTCCTCCAGCTTTTCGCAAACTTCTCCTCCTCTGACCAACCTCCCATCCTCCTCCTCATCCTCCTCCTCAGACTCCCTGGCTAAAGCTTGGTATCTCATCTCCAGAGTTGTGTCATCCGTCCAGCACATCTTCAACCTCTTTTCCTGCCATCCCTCCCTGCTCTCTTTCTCTCTCTCTCTCTCTCTGCCTTCCCCATCTCCCTCTCCCTTCCTCTCTCCACTTTTCTTACTCTCCTCCTGCCTACCCCCCCTCCCTCCCTCCCTTATACTCTCCCTCCTCCTCTCCACTCAAACTCATTCTCTTCTCTCCTACCCCCTTATCTTCTAAACGCCTCATTCCAACCTTCATTTTCTTTCCTCCTCTCCAGTTATCTCTTTCTTTTTTTTCTCTGCCTCTCTCTAATCCGCCTTCTCTCCTTTTTTTTTTTTTGGTTCCCCTTTTCTTTCCTTTCTTCCCCGCATAATACATTCTAATTTCTTTTACTATTCCCTTCATACATCCTTATGTCGTCCACCTCCCTTCATACATCTTTAGTTCTTTCACTACTATTCATTCCTCCTTAATTCTTTTTCACTTTATTCTCACATTACTAAACATTTCTTTTTTTCCTTCATTCTGACTCAATAGTTACCTTTTCTTTCCTTCCTTCCCTCCTTCTGTTTTCCTATTTCCCTCTTTCTCCCTCCTGCACATCTGCCCTTCTTCATTCCCTCTCTCTACGTCACTTTCTCCTACTTTCTCCTTCCCTCCCTCACCCGTTCTTCACCGTTTTTCCTCCTCTCCCACATCCCTCCATCTGTCTTTATTTTTTCTTCTCCCTTTTCCCTTCTGCATCTTTTTCCTTCCTCCCCTTCCTCTTCCTCCACCTAACCACTCCCCTTCCTCTTATCTCCTTCATTTATTCTCCTCTCCCTCTTCCATTTTTCCCCTCCTAATTATCTTCGCTCTTCCCCCCTCCTCTCCCTCTTTCCTCCTCTACTTTTTCTCTTCTTCCCTCTCTTCCTCCACGTCCATTTCCCTCACCGCTCTCTCTCTCTCCTCTTTTACTCTTTCGTTTTCTCTTTCATCCCTCTCTTTTCTCCTTTTTAATTTCTTTCATTTTTTCTCTCCTTTCCTTTTTCCTTTTTTTCCTTTCTTCTTCTTCCCACTACTTCCTCCTTTTCAGTTTTCCTCTATCTTTTCTCTCCCCTCCCTCTTCCTCCTCCACATTTAAGAATTGGTGTGTCAACATTACAAAGTCTAGGTAAAAAGTCTTGGCCATTCGCTACCCACGTTTCACTATCGACGTTTAACCCTTTCAGTGGCATTATAGTGTATTTTCTTTTGCTATCACCAGACTTTATTCTGCTTTTGACTGATTTCTCGTTTTCTTTTTCTCTCATCTCCTCCTTCCCTCCTACATCTCCCCACTCTCTCCCCTCTCTGCCTTTTCCCTTCTTTCCTCCTCCTTCATTTCCCTCGTTTTTTTTCGTTCCCCTCCTTCCCTCCTCCATTTCCTCCCCCTTTCTCCCCCCTCCCTCCCTCTCTGCCTGCCTGCCTCCCCTCATCCTCACCTCACAAGGGATGGCCGTCTGTCGCCTTAGATCTATTATTTCTGGCTGACTGGGTTTCTCATCTCCACCGCTTTCTCCCCCTTCCCCCCTCCCCTCCCTTTCCCTCCCTCCATCCCCTTCTCGCCCCCCTCCCCCCTACCTTTATCTCACATCTCTTTGATAACCCTCCCCCTCTCTCTCGTTTTCCTTTCCCTTCCCCTCATCTCATATCCTCTTTCAATTACATCTTTATCTATTCTCCCTTTAATCGTCCTCTTTCCCACAGTCCTTCATTTTCATCATATCCTTCCATTCCCTCTCACCCACCCCTCTCTTTCTGTTCTTTCTCTTAGGCCTCTCTTCTTTATCCCTTCCTTCCCTTATAACTATACTACCTCTTTCTTTCCTTCCCCCATCTCTCTCATCCCCCACCCTCTCCTCAAACTTTTCTCCCCTTCCCTTTCTCTCACTCCTCCTCCCTCTTACCACCCTCAATACGGTACCTCATCCCTCTTTTTCTCAGCACCCTTCCCTTATGCCTCTCCCACCCAACTCTCCTTCAAGCATTTCTTTCTCCCCCCTTTCTCTCACTCCTTCCCTCTCTGTCTCGGTCCTCTCTCTCCGACGCCCATCTCTAACTTTCCCCTTCCCTCAATGCTCTCCCCCCTCTCGCCCTCCCCCTTCTCCCCCAACCTTTTTCCCCCTCCCCGAACCTTTTCCTCCCCCTTCCCTTTCTCTCCCCCCTCCCCCGTCTCAGCATCCCGGATTTCTCCCACCTATTACGTCGCCTCTATCGGATATCTCCTTCGCTCCAATTGGCCCCCTTGAGATCCCCTTCTTATTGCCTATTCTCAGGGTTCGCTTTTGAGCCATTCGACATTTTTTGAGAGAGAGAGAGAGAGAGAGAGAGAGAGAGAGAGAGAGAGAGAGAGAGAGAGAGAGGATGATATTTTTAGAGTTATTCGACCTTCTGAAGAGGAGTTTAGCTGCCTTCGAAAAATCCAGAATATACCCGAGCCTTTAACAGCATTTCACTATACTCTTTTTACTCTAACTTGACCCAGATTTTCGTATTCTAGCAGAATATACCACACAACTCTATGGCAGGAAAAGTCAGTACTGTGGCTCTATGTGATTTCCACACTTCTTCGTGACTAGTATCGCATTATTGTCTTAATCTATTGTAACAGCTCAGCATTCAAGCTGGAGAGAAGGCAGTTTTGGGCCAAGTTAGAGTAGAAAGGATACAGCATTGTTCTCCACATCACTTCATATTAACCATTCACTCCGATGACTTATTTATTTCTTTTTGCTGCCTCCAGACGGTTTTCTTGAGCTTGCGAGGGATTTGTAGGAGCAAGGGGATTTATAAAGGCTATATATCACCCCCCCAGTTCAAAAAAATCAGTCAAAAGCAGAATAAAATTGTCTGGTGGTCGCAAAAAAAAAAAAAAATACACTATGATGCCACTGAAAGGGTTAAACGTAGATAGTGAAACGTGGGTAGCGATTCCCCAAGACTTTTTCCAGACTTTAAAAAAGAGACATGGATATTCAAGCACCAATCTTTTTAATTTTTCACACACACACACACACACACACACACACACACACACACACACACACACACACACACACACACACACACACAGTTTTCATTCGGGGGTGTATTTTGCATTCATATGCACACGTTGTTTTTATTTTGGGATAATTTTTTTTTCTTAGGGGGGGCTTGTTTTTTTTTTTTTTTTTTTTTTTTTTTTTAAGAAGGATCAAAAGCAAAATATTAGGTATTCCATTAGGGGCCTCCTTCCGCTTAGCATTTTATACCCTCGCCCTCCTCCGCCTTCCTCCGTCTCTCTCTCACTCTTTTATATGAAAGAGAGAGAGAGAGAGAGAGAGAGAGAGAGAGAGAGAGGAGTGTGTGTGTGTGTGTGTGTGTGTGTGTGTGTGTGTGTGTGTGTGTGTGTGTGTGTGTGTGTGTGTGTGTGTGTGTGTGTGTGTGTGTGTGTGTGTGTGTGTGTAGAATAGAAAAGAATGACAAGTGATAAAACGAAAAGAAAAGAAAGTGAAGAAAGAAAGTAAGAAAGTTTGAGAGAAACCGACAAAACAAAAGTGAGAGAAGTGAGAAAAGAGAGTATGATGAGAGGAGACGCGGGGGGAAGCGAGGAGAGTTTGATGATCTCCTCCTCTCCCTCCTTTCCCCTTCCTCCTCCTCCTCCTCCCTCTTCTCTCGTCCCCACCTTCTCTCACCTCCCTTTCCTCTCCCCTTTTTCCCCTTCCTTCTTTTCTATCCCTCGCCTTAACTCTCCTCTTACCTCTTAATCTTCTCTCCGCCTCTCATTTCTCCCCTCCCCCTTCTTCCTCATCTTCTTCCTACATCATCATCTTCCTTCTCCCTCAAACTCCATTTTTTCTGCCTAGCGATTTTCTCTGCTTACTCTTTTTCTGCAACTTTTTTTCTCATCCCCCTTTTCATTTCTATTTTCAAGCTGTTACCCTTCCTTTCACCTCATACGTCTCTCTCTCTCTCTCTCTCTCTCTCTCTCTCTCTCTCTCTCTCTCTCTCTCTCTCTTCTCCCTTCGACTGTCTCTACATGCTTTTCCCTCTTTCTCATCTCTCTCTCTCTCTCTCTCTCTCTCTCTTCGTTTTTCCTGTCCTCTGTCCTCCCTCTTCATCCTTTCCTTTCCACATTTATCTTTCTTTCCCCTTCTCACTCCTTAATTTTCAATTCTTGTCACCCTTCAAGTCCTCCGCTTCCTATCATCTCTCTACTCTCTCCTTCCCTTCCTCTTCTAATTCCTCTTCCTTCTACTGTGCTCTCTTCCTCCTCCTTCCCTTCCTCTTCTAATCCCTCTTCCTTCTACTGTGCTCTCCTCCTCCTCCTCCTTCCCTTCCCTCTTCTTCCCCTTCTTCCCTTCCCACTTCCCTTTCGTCCTATCCCTTTTCTCCCCTTGTGTCCCTTCCGACTTCTTCCCCTCCCTTCCCTCTTCTCCCCTTTCGTCCCTTCCCTCTTCTCCCCTTTTGTACCTTACCTCCCTTCTCTCTCCTTCCCTTCCCTCCCCTCTCTCACCCTCCCTTCTTCCCCTCTATGTCCCCAGGGAACAATAAAAAGCACATTAGCTAATCTACCCAACCTCTCACGTCGCGTCCACCCTCCCCGAAGTTCAGGACGGTATCAATTATTCTCCTACGGCCGATATTTCCACTTGGTAATATATTTTCCTGAGCCCATCGTAAAGTTTGGATTACACAACACTGTTATAAAGAAAGCAGCTCTATACGGAAATGGAAAAACAGGGAAGTACATAACTGAATTTCCTATACACGGGCCTAGTAAGAATTCAGTCTCTCTCTCTCTCTCTCTCTCTCTCTCTCTCTCTCTCTCTCTCTCTCTCTCTCTCTCGACCTTCCTTCACTTCTTTCGCCTCACTTCCCTCTTCGCCTGTCTTCTCACTGTTCTTTTCCTGCGTCTCTTTCTATCCTCTTATTTCATCCTTTCGGTCGATCTTTTCTTCCTCCTCTGCCTTTCCTCCCCCTCCTTTTCCATGCTTCTGTTCTTCCTCCTTTTTGTTAAACCACTTCCTTCATTCTCTCCTTCACAATTTCTTCTTTTTCTCTGCTTCCCCTGTTTTCTCTCCATCCTCTCCTACCTTATGCCCCCTTTCCTTTTTCCACCTTACCTTCCTCTTCGCCTCACTCTTACTTTTCCTTTTCTACGTTTTCATTCTTCTCGTTCGCTCTTATCTTACTTCACTATTTCTTCCCTTATCGTGAGCTTCTTATCTCTCTTATCCATTCCTGTTGCGCCTGTCTTCCTCATCTTTCTGTATCACCACCAAATGCTTGCTCACTTCACTTTTCCTCTCCCTTCTTCCCCCTACTCTTCATCATTAGCATTTTTATCTTTCTCACTTCTCTCTCACCTCTTCATTTATCCCCACCTTATTCCTTTCATCAATTCATTCACTTTTTTCTCCTTCTCCTCTTCCCCTACCATCACCTTATCCCTTCCCGTTCCTCCCCCAATCACCACCTTATCCCTTCTCTTTCCTCCCCCTATCACCATCTTATTCCTTCTCTCTCCTCTTCTTTCACTTCTTTCTCCCCTCCTTCTTCCACCTCCTAGAGACAGATGGCAGGCAGGTCGTTTCATGATCCCTGTTGAGTCATTAATGTCAAGCAGACCAGCAGTTTTTCTCCTAGCCCTCCCCTTCTCCTAGCCACCTTTCCCTCCTCACGACCTCTCTCTCCCCCGTCCTAGCCATGTCTCTTTTCGTTCTAGCCACCTTGCCCTCCCCTTCTAACAGTCTCTCCTTCTTAGCAATGCCTCCCCTCCTTCAAGTTAACCCTTCCTCCTAGTCAGCCCACTCTCCTAGACGGCTCCCCTTTCAGCTGTCTCTTCTAGCAATGTCTCTTGCCACAAACTGCGTCTCTCCCTCCAAACCAATCTTTCCTCCTAGCTAGGACCCTTTCCTAGACAGTCCCCTCCTAGCTGCGTCTCTTCCTCTCCTAAGTGTTTTCCAGGACTGCAAAATACGTATGAATTTATAATACAAAACAATTATAGCAATAAGGGAAGCAGGGAGCAATTATGAAAGATACGTATACTAGGTGTAGGAGGATAATTCTGATTGTAATTTAATGTATTTGTCTCCTATCATACTTATTTTGTTCCCTCCTCCCCTTCTTCATTTACTCCTTCTGTTCCCCTTCCCCCCCCCCTCTTTTTCCTCTTTCCTCTCCTCCTGTTCTTGTTCCGCTGGTTCCGTAAGCCAACTCCTGCCAACTCTTCACTGCCAACACAACCCTGCTAATATTACCCTGCCAACACAACCTGCGAACACTACCCAACCAACACTCTCCTGCCAACAATCCACTGCCAACACTACCCTGCCAACACAATCCTGGCAATATCCTGTAATCACTTCACTGCCAACACCCAGAAATTCTACAAACAGCTGATGGCCAGGCAACATGGAGAAATTACATGCATAGCAGGATGGTAAAATTGGTACATAAAAAGTGCTGAAATAATTGCGTTACACTTAATTGCTGAAAGTGATAGGTGGAAAATTAATAAGTGACGAAAATATGTGCTAAAAAGTGGCATTAAGTGGTAAAATAAAGAGGGACACATAGTAAAAATGATCTGACAAACAAGCGTGAGAATGTGCTAAAAAAAAAAAAAAAAAAAAAAAAAAAAATGGGTGGCGAGCAAAAACAGAAAATAAAAAGTGACAACACAGCGACATTCCCTGAGCGATGGTCGAAGCTCCGGACAACACTAAGGGACTTGCAAATACTGATAGTCCCAATGTGTTTCGTTCGGGTTTCTCTCTCTCTCTCTCTCTCTCTCTCTCTTGTCCACTTGGCATTCTACTGTATTTTACTCGATTTTCTTCGCCCCCGACGTTTTTCCTTTTTTTTTTTTTTTTTTTTTTTCCTGGGAGGGAGGTAGGGAGGGACATTCAACTGTACATGCCGCTTACTGGGAAAAAAAAAAACATGGACGACCAGTATCACGTACCATGGACATCAAGCGACTAATCTGGGTGGTACAGTAACATGACAAGCCCCCACCCATTACTTTACGGAACACTGCCACGTACGGACCACATACATCACTGCCCACATACGGAACACAAACACTGCCACGTACGGAACACAAACACCACTGACACGTACGGAACACTAACACAACGACGTACGGAACACATACAACACTGCCACGTACGGAACACAAACACCACTGACACGTACAGAACACTAACACAACCACGTACGGAACACATACAACACTGCCACGTACGGAACACAAACACCACTGACACGTACGTAACACAAACACCACTGACACGTACGGAACACACACAACACTGCCACGTGCGGAACACAAAGACAATCATTTACGGAACACAAACACTACCACGTACGGAACACAAACACTGCCACTTACAGAACTCATACAACACTGCCACGTGCGGAACACAAACACTGCCGCGTCCGGAACACAAACACTGCCACGTACGGAACACAAACATTGCCACATACGGAACACAAACACTACCACGTACTGGACATAAACACTGTCACGTACGGAACACAAACACTGCCAAGTACGGAACACAAACACAGCCACGCACGGAACATAAGGCCACGTACGGAACACATAAACACTCCCACGAAGGGAACACACACCACAACCACGTACGGAACACAAACACAGCCACGTACTGAACACAAACACAGCCACGTACGGACCACAAACACAGCCACGTACGGAACACATAAACACTGCCACGAAGGGAACACACACCACTACCACGTACGGAACACACAGCCATCACCATAACTACACTATAAAACCATCGAATTTTGTGTTCCCTATCTCAGTAAGTAAATCCTCACCATATCAAAGGCATCCGCTGCCTTCATTTCTCACACCTGCTGCCATTAATTCTCTCTCTCTCTCTCTCTCTCTCTCTCTCTCTGTACTGTATGTTAAACTTCCCCAAGACCATCAATTATTACAATGCTCAAGTACCCCAAGCCATTCTCTCTCTCTCTCTCTCTCTCTCACTCTGTGTGTGTGTGTGTGTGTGTGTGTGTGTGTGTGTGTGTGTGTGTGTGTGTGTGTGTGTGTCAAAAGTTTTGGGTCCGGAGTCAGTAACATTCTCCTAAACTTGCCGTAAAAATTTCGCCGACTTTAAGGTGAAATTCTGACCCCCCAGTAATGTCGCAGAAGGTGATGTCACTACCTCATATTTCTAATTCTCTTCTAAGGAAAAGTATTGTAGTATGATATTTGTACCTTGCGTAACCCTTTCCTTACAGCTTATCTATCTATCTATCTATCTATCTATCTAGCTGTCTATCTATCTATCTATCTATCTACCTATCTATCTATCTACCTACCTACCTACCTACCTACTTACCAACCAACCAACCAACCACAACCAACCTACCTATCTATCTACCTACCTACCCACCTACCTACCTACCAACCAACCAACCAACCACAACCAACCTACTTACCTACCTATCTATCTATATACCTACCTAGCTACCTATCTATCTATCTATATACCTATCTACCTACCTCTCTATCTATCTATCTACCTATCTACTGCTAAACGCCGTAATCCTGTAAGAGGCGGCCATAAACAAATCGCCTACACGTCGCCCCGTCCTCGCCCGCCATATGATTGCCCTCCCTTTAATACACACCCCCTCTCTCATATATCTAACTCCATACTTCCATCTCAGCCTTGGTCTTCCCCTCCACCTTACATACACTCTTCCAGTCAGTCTTTCACTCCCCATCCTCTTTACATGGCCAAGCTCAAAGTATTTCTCTTAACAACTTCTATCACAATACGCCTCTTTACATTCTCTCATGTTCTCTCTCCACGAAAATACTCAGCTAAATGACTGATGAGACTAAAAATATTCATCAACTCTTCACAACGGCGATAATTTTTCCATTTATTCATACTACCGACACACGATTTTATTTAGCCCAAGAAGGACGTCAAACAATGAAGATTAATAACTTGGGTCCAATTCAAAGGCGATTATGTGTTTAAAACGAAGTCAAACAAATCATTATTCAAGATTTGTATTCTACCTTGCGACTGAAGGTTTAAACATACGACCAATGGATTCACAGACGCTTACGAGTGACGTAGTGACCAAGATGTATATTATCCTTTATCTGTGGGTGACAAAATGTACCTTTGTCCACTACGTCTCTCAACCATTGAAGAATCCACAGTGTGAAAGAGAACGGGGAGGCGGACGTACTTCATCTATTCCTAATTGTACTCGCGTTCTTCGTGCCTGTCTTTACTCCCCGTGCAGACTATCATTACTCGTGTACAGCTAATGGGGCCACACCCACTTACACAGGAGGGAGGGGAAGTACCGTGAATCATCGGGTGGAAAGGCGGGGATGGAGGAAGCGAGACTGGTGGGATAGGGAAGGTGAGAGGAGGACTGGAGGGGAGAGGAGTGTAAGAGAGGGAGAGGGAGAGACTAAGGGAGAGCAGGTGGAAGGAGGGGTGGAGAGAGTAGGACAGGGAATGACAAAAGAAGGGAGGAGAAAGTCGGGGAAGAGGAGAGGAGTAGGACTGGGAGGTGACACTGGGGGAGGCGAGAAGGAGAGACCGTGAGGTGAGAGGGAGTGACTAATGTAGATGGAATGAGGTAAGTGCAATCATTCTAATTCTGGTATTCTTTTCAGGGAATGACTTCTCTAGATTTTAACATATGGTCGCTTTATATCCAGTGAAAATAAATAAAAATAAATAAGAAAATAATAATCAATAAAAAAAACATGAAGGAACGTGGAGAAACGCACAAGTGAGAAAAATAAAGGTGAGAGAAGGTGCGCCGATTAGGAATGGGAGGACGACATGAAACTGATTGAGGATGAGGGAAGAGGAGTGAAGAAAGGAGACGTTGCAATAAAATGAAGGGAGTAAAGTCAAGAAAAGGAATGGAAAAAAAGTGTAAGTAAATTAAAGAAAGCGTGTGTAAGTGGGAGAGAGAAGATAAAACAACCCGAGAACTGAAGTGGATATATAGTGGGTTGAAGGTGATATGAGGGTGAGCTGTGGTGGTGAGGGTGAGCTGTGGTGGTGGTGGCGGTGCTGAGCTCAGGGAGTCTGTGTCACGGAAGTCGAGTCATTGAGCCAACTTACTTAATTAGGATAAACTTTTTCCGCACACACACACATGCACGCAGTTCTCCACCCACCCACACACACACACACACACACACACACACACATCCACATAGGCACACCACGCAAATACATACCGTCTCCTTGCTTCACTTTCAAATGCAGAACAGCAAAACCAAAGATACACACACTACCCATACTCTTACTTACACTGACAAAGATAACTCCACAATCTTATATGGTTCTGAACACACACACACCCACACACACACACACACACACACACACACACACACACAAAGACAACCCTACAATTTCATCGGCTTTACTCTCTCTCTCTTCTCTCTCTCTCTCTCTCTCTCTCTCTCAAACACACCAACCTTTCATTACCACTACCAAGAACATCCTACACCAACAATACCTTTCCTCGTAGTAGGCTATGATAATCACATGGTGTTAGAATTCTTAGTAAGTAAACACATACCCACATTTCCCTCCCTCCCAATGGTTTCTTAGAAGCTTAGAAAACCAGATAACAACGAAAACAACAAATACATTTTTTTTTTTCAAGCATTGTGGATAATGATGCGTTTTCTTCGGGCAGTGAATGCACATCAATTGTCGCTTACAGTTAAATAGGAAGCATACTACTACTACTACATCCGTGGCTACTTACTGTGATTGTGTGTGTGTGTGTGTGTGTGTGTGTGTGTGTGTGTGTGTGTGTGTGTGTGTGTGTGTGTGTGTGTGTGTGTGTGTGTGTGTGTGTGTGTGATACAATATAATCCATTGCTGTAGAGTATAATGTAGTACAGCGTAGTAAGGTTGTGCGACAAGTAGTGTAGAGTTGTGTGGTGTAGTGTAGTGGTGAAATTTACTGTAGCATGGTTGTGCTAGGTGTAGTGTAGTGCTGATGTAGTGTGGTGTGGTGTGGTGTTATTCAGTATATTGTGATGTGTATCGTGGTTCTGCATGATGTGATGTAATGTGGCGTGGCTCACAGCTGGGCTACGGTGTGTCTAGCTAAG
This sequence comes from Coenobita brevimanus, assembly GCF_032717465.1. NCBI lineage: Eukaryota > Metazoa > Arthropoda > Malacostraca > Decapoda > Coenobitidae > Coenobita > Coenobita brevimanus. The sequence continues at coordinate 6,536,484 of NC_136958.1, read as the reverse complement.
AACGACCTTAAATACACATATAAAGTGAATAAGAACTGCGCAGCAAGAGGAGGTAGGATGAGGGGAGGATGAGCATCAGCGACAGGACAGCAGGAGCGGACACGCGTAAGGATGGAAGGACAGCAACTTACTTAAGGAGTCACACCACGGAGGGCGCGTCACACCCGTGTGAGCATAGGAGAACTCCTCAGAGTCAAGGCACGGCGCTCCTGCAAGTCAAGAGGAGGGTTAGGACACACAGGGCCGAGACACGCACACTAGCTCACCACTGTTAGTTTGGTGCGTGTGCTGCTGTGGCTGCCAGGACAGGCTGCTGGTGCGGTGGTTAGTGGTGCAGGGGGTGGTAGTGGTGAGGGGTGGTGCAGGGGGATAGTATGGTGCCGTGATTAGTGGTGCAGGGGGTGGTAGTGGTGAGGGGTGGTGCAGGGAGATAGTATGGTGCCGTGGTTAGTGGTGCAGAGGGTGGTAGTGGTGAGGGGTGGTGCAGGGGGATAGTATGGTGCCGTGGTTAGTGGTGCAGGGGGTGGTAGTGGTGAGGGGTGGTACAGGGAGATAGTATGGTGCCGTGGTTAGTGGTGTTGGGGCTGGTAGTGGTAAGGGGTGGTGCAGGGAGATAGTATGGTGCGATGGTTAGTGGTGTAGGGGCTGGTAGTGGTGAGGGGTGGTGCAGGGAGATAGTATGGTGCGATGGTTAGTGGTGCTGGGGCTGGTAGTGGTGAGGGGTGGTGCAGGGAGATGGTAGTGGTGAGGGATGGTGCAAGGAGATGGTAGTGGTGCGGTAGTTAGTGGTGCAGGGGAAGTAATGGTGAAGTGGTGGGACAGGGGGTAGTAGTTGTTCAGGGAGATAGTAATGGTGCAGTTGGCTGTGCGAGGAGGGTTGTGGTGCAGTACGTGGTGAGGGAGTAGTGGAAAGGTAATGGTGCTAAGAGTGGGGGAAAGGTAATGGTGTCAGGATACATTTACGGTGAAGTAGGTGGTGTGAGGAAACAGCAGCGGTGCAAGGGGAAACAGGCTTGTGGTGGTACAGGCTACTGGTGCGCCTGGGTTTGTGATGCAAGCCAGTGGTGATGAGGGTGGCTGGACAAACGTGTACGAGAGAGACAATATTGGTACAAGATGGTGCAATGATCCGGGGCGGGTCACACTATCTCACCACTGTCAGCTTGGTGGGTGTTGTGCTCTGGCAGTCAGGCGGGGGAGTGAGTTGGTGCTGGTTGTGGGGCGGTTAGTAATGCAGCAGTTACTAGTGTCATAAGAGTTTCTAACGTGGTGGAGGGGGAGATGGAGTAGTGGCAGATGATGGTGTGGTGTGGTGTGGTGGAGAGTGATATTGTGGTGGTGTGGTTGGAGTAGTGAAGTGGAGGATGTGGCGAGTAGTACCAGTGGTGATGTGGTGTGGTGTGGTGTGGTGCTCTTAGTCAACTGCGCAGTGAAGCAGCAATGCGGTTAGGAAAGTGCTAGTACTAAAATTAACGTGCATTAACCCCTTCAAGACTATGGCTTATTATTATTATTATTATTAATATTATTATTATTATTATTATTATCTACACTATTCATTTTAACTAGAAATACAATTACCATCTCTCAGTCTTGAATGTTGAGCTCTTAATGCTGAACTGCTACAAGAGTTAATGGTGGAATATAATGCTAGTCACGAGGAACTGTTAAGGAAAGGAGGCTGAGCTGTAGTATTGACTTTTTCTGCCACTGACCTACGGGAAATGAGCTGCAAAATGACGAAAATATCCGCCTAGGTAAAATAAATGAACTTGACTTAATCCCATCACACAATCTTAGCCTCGTACTGAAGGGGTTAAGTGGTTATAGTGAAGTTAGTGGTGTGCCAGGGTAGTGCAAATTAGGTCAGTGGTGCGAGGGGGTGGGTAGTGGTGGTATTTTCATGCTAGTGGTGCTGCAAATGGGTAAAGAAGTGGTGAGTCAGTGGTCGTGTACTCAAATGGTGAGGTTAGTGGTGATGACGTGACGGGATGGTGACTATGCTAGTGTGGTGATGGTGGTGATGTAATTAGTGGTGAAAAAACAGTGGTGGGGTTCTGCTGGAAATACTGTGGTGGTGAAGATGGTGGTGCGGTGACGAATGCGGTGGTATAGTGGTGACAATGGTGTGGTTGTGGTGATAACGGTGTAGTGATGACGGTAGTGGTGCATGGATGAAAACGATGAAGTGATGAAACAACCGTGGTGTAATTGGGGCAATGGTGTGGTTAGGATGATGGCAGCAGCAGCGCGGCCGTCCAGGTGTTAAAGTAGGGTAAGGCAGGTGTTACGGCAAAATGAGGCAAGAGGTCAGGAAGGGTGAGACACAGGTTAAGGGTAAGGCAAGAGATTAGGAAAGGTGAGGCATGGATTAAGGTAAAAGTTAAAGGCAAGATAAGGCAAGAGGTCAGGAAGGGTGAGGAACAGACTAAGGCAGGAATTTAGAGGCAGGAATCAGAGCCAGGTAAGGTGTCAGGAAGTGCGAGGTATGAGGTAAGGACGGGTGAGGCACAGGTTAAGGCAGGGGTTAGGGCGAGATGAGGCACAAGGTATGTCAGGGGAAGAAAGAAGCTAAAATACTTCCAAAAAAATGAGAAGACTCGTTGAAATGTCAGTCAGAAATATACAAATGCTGGATAGAAGAATGAAGAGTAGAATGGTGTAAGAAAAAAAATAAGAAAAAAAAAGGAGAAAAATGTACGACCCAAGGATTATTTCAAAAGTACAGCGAACAAAAAAGCAAAAACAATAAAAAAAAAAGAAAAAAAAAGACACGCGTAACAATGAAACGGAAAAAAACACGAAAACATTGTAAAAGGCGGATAACACACACACACACACACACACACACACACACACACACACACACACACACACACACACAAAAGAACAACGCTAAACCTAAAAATAACGAATCAGTAAAATATTTCGAAAGATAATAAAAAACAATAAACAAATAAAGAAAAACACAGAATAAAAAAAAAAATATTTGGGGAAAGAAAGGTAGGGGGGAGTAAAGATGATTCCACTGATGGGAAAAGTAAAGAACAATAAAAGGCAAAGAGAAGGAGACGGGTGAAAGACGTGAAACAACGGGAAAACAGATGGGTGAGGGAAAGGTGATGAAATGAGAGGCAGACAGAAAGATGGGAATGTGGATGAGGGAGGGACAGAAGAAGAGGAGATGGACAGAAAGATGGTAGAGAAGAGCGGAAGAGGAAGGAGAGAAGGCAGATGAGGAGAAACGAGAGGGAGGGAGGGAAATGAAGAAAGGAGGGACCAGAAGGGGAGAAACTGTGGATGGAGGAAGCGAAAAATGAGTTGAAAGAGTGGAGAGGAGGAAGGATTAAGTGAGAAGGGATGATTAGAAAGACCAGAAGAGGAGGAGGAGGAGTAATGTATGGTGGGAGGGAAGGAAAAGGGGGACTGAGCTAAATAATGTGAAAAGAGCATGAATCAGGGAGAAAGATGTGGAAGGAAATATGGCAGAGAAGGATGGAACGAAGGAGGAAGGAAGGAAGGAAAAAGGGCGATGTAGAAGGAAGGAAATGAGCAATAACCAGACGTAGGAAAGACAGGAAAAATGAATAATAAAAGTGAAAAATAAAGATGGATGGAGAGGAAATGGACGGAAAACAATATGGATGGAGGGAAAACAGGAAAAAATGATGGAGGGAAGGGAGTGAAGAGGAAGAAAAGCCGGAGGGAAGAGAGAGATGAGGAAGAAAGGATGGGTGGAAGGGAGAGATGGGGAAGAAAAGATGGGAAGGAGAGAAGAGACTGGAGGGAAGGGAGAGAAGAGGCAGAGAGAATGGAGGAAAGGGTGACATGGGGAAGAAAGGATGGACGGAGGTGAGTAAAGGGGAAGAAAGGCTGGGGGGAAGGGAGAAAGGAGGAGGAAAGCCGAAACAGAGGAGAGAGCTGGGCGGACTGACAGCTCCAGTGAAAAATACGCTGTTTACAAGCCAAGCCGGGGAGAAGGACAGCGTATGTGGGGGGAGGGGATGAGGAGGGGAGTCAGAAGGGGGTTTAGGGGGGAAAGTGGGGGGATTTAATGGGGGGAAGGGGTCGAGAGGAAGAGTCATGCATGTTAATCCGACTCTGGCTCTCAAACCGTCAGGAATTTGGTGGGGGTCAGGCGAGAGGGGCAAAAGTCCTGGACGGTCCAATGATTCCGGATTAGTTTTCGTTACTCGAGCTGGCCACAGACTGCCAGAAGTTTGGGGATGCTGGGGGAAGGGGGGTAAAATAAAAATAAAGGAGGGGCAGAGCTGGGGAAGGGGGGTAAAATAAAAATAAAGGAGGGGCAGAGCTGGGGGAGGGGGTGAAATAAAAATAAAGGGGAAGTTGGGTGATAAAAAAAAAAAATAAAGGAGGGGGAGTTGAGGGATAAACAAAAATAAAGATAGGGGTAGCTGGGGGATGGATAAAATAAAAATAAAGAAGGGGGAGTTGAGGGGGTAAAAAACATAAAGAAGGGGTGTTTGCGGGTGAAATAAAACTTGAAGGGGGAAGTTAGGGGAGGTAAAAAAAAAAAAAAAAAAAAAAAAAAAGACGGGGAAAGAGTCAGGAAGGAGGATGGTGAGTGAGTGAGATGGGGGGAATGGGTGAGGGAATGTGAAAGCTTGAAAAAGGGTGTGGGAGGGTGAAAGCTTGTAAATAAAGGTGTGGGAGGGTGAAAGCTTGTAAATAAAGGTGTGGGAGGGTGAAAACCTGAAAAAGGGTGTAGGTGGGTGAAAGCTTGAAAAAGGGTTTGGGAGGGTGAAAGCCTGAAAAAGGGTGTGGGAGGGTGAAAGCTTGAAAAAGGGTGTGGGAGGGTGAAAGCTTGAAAAAGGGTGTGGGAGGGTGAAAGCTTGAAAAAGGGTGTAGGTGGGTGAAAGTTTCTAAAAGGTGTGAGAAAAGATGAGTTACTCTGCAAAAATGAGATGCTGAGGGGACGAGAGGGGAAAGGGGCGAAGGGTACGACTAATTAGAGGGGACGAAGTCAGACTGGGGAAGGAGAATAAGAGCAAGATTACAACAAGAGGATAATTATTTTTTTTAAGGATGAAAAGATGGGGAAATAAGGTTAATAAAGACAGGAGAGGATAAGGCTGATAAAGAGAAAAAATGACAAGGATGATAAAGAGAAGACAGGATAAGGATGATAAAGAGAAGAAATGACAAAGATGATAAAGAGAAGACACAATAAGGATGATAAAGAGAAGACAGAATAAGGATGATAAAGAGAAAAAATGACAAGGATGATAAAGAGAAGACAGGATAAGGATAATAGAAGAAGGATGATAAAGAGAAGACATGACAAGAATGATAAAAAGAAGATAAGGATGACTGAGAGTAAATGATAAGGATGATACAGAAAGGGTACGATAAGGATGATAAAGATATGACAGGATAAAGATGACAAAGAGAAGATAGGATACGGATGATGATGAGATGCGATAAAGATTAAAGAGAAGAAATTATAAGGATGATAAAGAGAAGATACGATAGGGATGAGAGGCACAGGTGAGGCTGAAAATGGACCATAATGAAGTTAAGTTGATTAAGTACAGGTGTTAAGGCTGACATGGTGGCGAGAGAGTAGAGCAGAAAATGTGGGATTAAATATTAAGACTCGGGTTACAAGGCTAAGCAAATACTGAGGAAAAATAATGGAGAAATAATAAAGACACGGATAAATAACAAAATAAAGAAGTAAAGGAACAAGACACACAACTTATCATAAGAGATAAATTTAGGGCGGCTGTAGTAAAGATAATTAAATAACAGAATAAAGCATTGAGGTTACATTCACACAAGCGCCAGGGAACAAGAGAGAGATAAGAAAAAAAAAAGTGAGTGAAGATGGAAATGAGAGAGGCAGGCTAAAGAGGGCTTGTGGCTGAGTGATAAGGCAGGCAGGAGGGCAGGCAAGTGAGGCTGGAATGTAGGCAGCTGGAGTGTTGGTAATCAGGGTGAGAGTGCAAGCAGGAGTGAGGCAGGAGTTAAGGCAGGAGAGGCGGGAATTAAGGAAGCAGGCAGGCAGGAAGGGTAAGGCTGAAGGTAAGGCAAGAATTAAGGCAGGGAAACAAGCAGGTAAGGCTGAAGTTAGGGCAAGAATTATGGTAGGAAACAGCAGGAGTTAAGCAGGAAGTAGGAATAAAGGAAGCAGGAAGGCAGGAAGGGTGAGGCAGAAGTTATGAAGGGCAGGCATACAGGTTGCCTGACAGGGCAAGGAAGGCAAGTAAAAAGAGTGAGGTAGCTGTTTAGGAAGGTAGGCAGGCAGAGAGGAAGGATGAGGTAAGAATTAAGGCAGGGCGAAACATGAGGGGGACCAGAGTTAAGACATGAAGAGGTAGGAATTAAGGCATGGTGAGGCAGGAGATAAGGCAGTGTGAGGGAAGGGTTAAGGCAGGATGAGGCAGGATTTAAGGCACGGTAAGGAAGGTGAGGCAGGAGTTTAGGCAGGACGAGGCAAGACTTAAAACAGTGAGTCGGGGGTTAAAGGAGGGTAAGGCACGGATCAAGGCAGGGGTTAAGACAGGCTAAGGCAGGAGTTAAGGTGTGTGACGCAGACAGGTGAAGCAGGTGTTAGAACAGGGTGAGGCTGGAAATGAATATGAGACAGGAGCTAGTTTCGGGTGATATTAGAAGGTGCTAGGTAGGGGTGGGTAAGAGCAATAAATAACTGGGATGAATGTGAGGGTATGCATTCATGGTCGGGAGGAAAGAGTAGTAAGAGCGAAGGCAAGAATAAGAGTATGAGTTACGAGTAAGGATATCAAGAGAATAAGGAAGTGAAAGAATTAGTAAGAGAAGAGTGAGAGCAATAATAATAATATGAATAAGGATAATGCCGTGAGCAGGAATTAGAGAATGAATAAACTGAGGGAGTTAGGCATGAATGAGGAAGTGAGAACATGAGTAAGCGAGTCAGGGTAGCAATAAGAGGAGTGAGAGTAGTACGGTATTACAAAGAATAATAAAGAGTTGAAAATGTTATCAGCCTCTCCGAAGCAGAATGATATCTTCTGGGTACGGGAAAAAAAAAAAAAAAACAAAGGCGTCAAAAAAAGTAGAGGCGTCATGGCAATCGAGGGGTTAAATACAGGAGCAATAATGATGGAAGGTGAAGGATGGAGTCTGAGCGGCAGTAAAGGTAAGAGCAGGTAAAGCACAGGTGATCAGGTAAAGGGCCGTAAAAGTAAAGGCAGTAGTGGTGAGAGGTGATAGAAGACTTCAGTACGTGGAGAGGCGAGAGAGAGTGAGGAAGGTGAAGGTACAGGAGTAAAGGGCAAGAGTTGTGAGAGAAGCTTGAAAAAACGAAGAGGATGGTAACAGAGGTGAGGGAGAAAGGGTGAAAGGAATAATGAAAGGAGAGGTGAGTGAGACAAGGTCGAAGGAATGTTAGGAGAGGGGTGGGAAGAAAAGATGAAAGGAATAAAGTTGAGAGGTGTGAGGGAATAATGTTAAGAGGTGAGGGAGAGTGAAAGGAATTATGATGCGAGTGGTGACGAAGAAAAAGCGAAAAGAATGTTAGGCGATGTAAGAGAAAGAAAAAGGTGAAAAGGAACAATATTAGGAGTGGTGGGGGATGGAGTTTTGGCAGGAGGCAGAAGCAAGGTAAAAGGTGATCAAGGTGAAGGGCGTAAATGCGTGGAGAAGTAGCAAGCAGACATGGGAGGTAGGTACTAAAAGAAGCATACGTGTAGTTGAGAGGTGAGGAAGAGTGAAAGGGGGAGAGGTGAAGGTACGAAGGGAGGAGTTACAAGTGGCGAGGGAAGCATGAGAAAGGGAAAAGAGAGCAAACAGAGGTGAGGGCAGGTGAAGGACAAAGCGTGAGAGCGAGGGAAGATGTGAAGAAGTGAGGTAAGGGAAGGTAATATGGGGTAAGGAGAGGTGAGGAAACGTTAGGAGAAGGTAAGTGGGTCAGGTTGGAGAGGGACGGTAAGATGATGAAGGAGGGTAGCTGTGAGGGCAGGAGAGGTGAGGAAAGGAAATGTGAGGAAAGTTAAGTGAGGGATGAAAGGTAAGGCAGGGAGAAGTGAAAGGGGAGGTGAGGTTTGGAGTGGTGCATGGGACGGTGAAGTTAGATGAAATACTGAATAAAAAGAATGGCCATGAAGGGAGGTAAGATTAAGTTGAAAGTGCTGAAGGAGGAAAGGAGAAGCAAGGATGAACACAGTGAAGTGAAGGGAAAAAGACTGTAGACTAGGAGATAGGTACTGGGAGGAGGGAGGGGGGGGAGGGAGACAGGGAGAGTGAGGTAAAGGAGGGGAGGGGGGGATAGGAAAGGTGTTGAGTGTTGCAGTGCAGCCCGGAGTGGTGGAGTAGAGGTGGTCGTGCAAGTGTAGAGGAGAGCCGTATCTCGAAGTGGTAGTAGTGGTGGTGGTGGTAGAAGTATCTCGAGATGGTGGTAGCAGTAGTAGTAGTAGTGGTGGTAGCAGTAGTAGTATTGGTAGTAGTGGTGGTGGTGGTGGTGTGAAGGTGCGGTTGTCACATTATAATAGATAATATACTCAATTCAACCTCTCAATAAGACATCAGTAACACGGTATATTCAGCCTGAGGAGTTTAGCATTGCCACACACACTCTCTGACAAGCTTTCAAAAATACACACAAGTTTGTTAAGTGGTAAAAATATCAGGTCCATGCTATTAGTGGACAGGTAGGAAAAAAATGTGAGTTCCCTGGCACACCTCCATGATGGCCAAAACATTCTGTGGGGAGAGAGAGAGAGAGAGAGAGAGAGAGAGAGAGAGAGAGAGAGAGAGAGAGAGAGAGAGAGAGAGAGAGAGATGGCACACCTCCATGATGGCCAAAACATTCTGTGGAGAGAGAGAGAGAGAGAGAGAGAGAGAGAGAGAGAGAGAGAGAGGAGAAAGGGGAAAAACTAGAGGGGGAAAAGAGAAAGTGAGAAAAGGTCCATCTCGGTGTCTCCCTAAAGCCACCACCATTTTGGCTCCAAACAAACTCACCTCAAACAAGCCTGGCGACACCTGGACAATAATAAACTGGACACAAAATGGCGGATATGGCAGGGTCCCGTAGCCATATATACACCCGAGTTTTTTTTTTTTAAGCCCCGACGGTCTGGTTATGTCCACGAAGGATGACCACGAATAATAATAATAATAATAATAATAATAATAATAATAATAATAACAACAGTAATAATAATAATGCAGTTCAACCTTACATTTAATTTTTACTTAATAATATTCTACTGTAATATGTTACATAATTAGCAACAGGTATTTAGATAAATATGGTAAATTCTCTCTCTCTCTCTATCTCTCTCTCTCACGTCGACTACAGGTACTGCTGCGTGTGGCGGGTGCGAAGGTTTGGGAGTGTCGCTTACATCACAACAATATCACATAATACTTAAGACCCTAGAGTGCCAGGGAGAGGGGACGAAAAACTGGAAATAATTTGCTACGATGTCTGGTTTTGTGTATACTGCATGCTAATCTTAGACGAAATAGTAATAATAATAATAATAATAACAACAACAACAACAATAATAATAATAATAACAATAATAATATTAATAATAATAATTTACTATACTATTTCAGGCTCATGTTAGAAGGTGCAATGACCACGACGACGGTAATAATAATAATAATAATAATAATAATAATACAAAATTCTTTTCCTCCGCCTCCACCTCCTCATCATCATCATCATCTTAATCATCATCATCATCATTGCACTTTACTCAGGTTGTGAAGCTTCATCCACCTCTAAACATGTCCCTTTACTCAGCCTCACAACCTAACCTAACTTCCTAACAAGTCCCCCAACTTAGATATCCTCATACTCTTCCCTTAGCCTCACCTGTTCACACCTAACCCAACTAACTTAATCTCACCTTTCATTCAAAATATAGTATGTTTTCCTTCTTAATTTACTTGCTCAACCTAACCAAACGCACTACAATCTAACCTAACCCAGTCAAAATTAACGTAACCTAACTTGACATTCTCACGCTGAAAATAACAAAATCCATCTTTTGTAACAACCTCCCTCTCTCTCTCTCTCTCTCTCTCTCTCTCTCTCTCTCTCTCTCTCCACCCCAGTTCAATTTCGCTTTTCCCGGGAGGAGGGGTACTCAGGTAGGGGTACGGGGAGTGAAGGAGTGACACGAGTGGTAGCAGGGGAGGGGGAAGGGAAGATAGATGGGAGAGGGGAGGGGGGTGACGGCAGGGAGGAGAAAGGGTGAAGGGGTGATAAAAGTACTGGCAGGGGAGGGGACACACAACGGCGTGGATGCAAGGAAGGGGAGAGAAATGGGCAGGGAAAAAAAAGAGAATATGGAAAAAGAGGAGAGAGTGAAATGGATGGGAAGGGTGTGGTTAGCAGGTTAGGGCGACGAATGAGACCAAGGGGGATGGGAGAGGGAAGAGGAAGAAGAGAAGGAGAAAGGGGAGGGAGGAGGAAGGAGAGAGGAGGAGAAAGGGAAGGGAGGAGGGAGGAGGAAGGAAAGGGAGAAGGCAGATGAAGAAGAAGAGAAGGAGAGAGGGAAAGAAGGGGACAGCTGAAAGGGATAGGGGAATGACTGAGTAGGCAGCGTGAAGGAAAAGACAAATGGGAGCGGGGAAGAGGGGAAAGGCAAGGGAGAGGGAGGGAGAGAAGGGGGGTGGTGAGTGGATGGGGTGAAAGGGAAAGGGGGGTGACAGGAAAGAAGACAGCTGTGACGAGTGAGACAAAACGGAATGACAGATAGGGTAGAATGGAACACAGAGAGTGAGGAACAGAGGAATGAGAAAGGGGGACTAGGAGAAGAAAAAGGGATGAGGAGGAGGGAAATACAGGAAGGATGAGGGGAGTAAGGGGATAGGGAAGGGAGGGTGGAAAGAAGATAATGGGATGGGGAAGGAAGGAGGAGAGTAGGGGAGCAAAAGAGGGGAGTAAGCGAAAAATGACGGATGGGAGGGGAAAGGAGAAGAAGGAAGGAATGAGGAAAGACGAGAGGGAAGGGGAGAAGAAGAGAGGGTAGAGAGGAGTGCAAGGGGGAGTGACGGGGTAGAGAGGAAAGGAGGGAGGGAGGGGTCATTTGGCAGTACTCCTCCATTAATCAAGAGCCGCAGCCAGCCATTATGGTGATAACCTCGCACCATCCATCACCTGCACCACGCCAGAGATCACCCGCCCCGCCTCGCCCCACCCCATTCTACTTACACCCCATCCCTGTTCCATCCCGTCCCACTACGGTCTTAATTGTGCCCTATCTTAGCTCATATCGCCCCTCCCCGCCCCGCCTCGCCCAGCCATTATTTGCGCCCTGCGAGACTCCCCCCCAAAACACCCCATTACACTCTTACTTGAATCCTGTTCCGCTGTACTCTGTCTTCGCCTGGACTGCTCTACTCTGTTCTGCTCTGCTCTGCCCCGCCCCGCCTGGTTCTGACGAGCATTCCACCTACACCCAACCCACCCCACCACACCCCAACCCACCCCACCCCATCCTATCTCACCCCACCTCAACCCAACCCGCCACGCCTCGTCTAGTCCTAAGCTGCCTCTAAGTCCCGCCTCCTCACACCTTAAACCTCCTTAAAATTCCCTCCTTCATAAGCGCTCAAGAATTCATAATTTCTTCACCATAATAATAATAATAATAATAATAATAATAATAATAATAATAATAACAATAACAAAAATAACTAATAACAAAAATGATGATACCGGACTACTGATATTACCAGTCTATACTGAACTATTACTACTATTACTACTGGCTCCATACCGTGTTACCACTACTATTCCTTCACCCTCCACGGCCCTTCCCCTTAACGTCACCCACACACAACCCCCTCCATCCTCACTCACTTATGTCTCACCCATCCACGCTACGTCACACCCTCGCTGCATCCACTTTATAAAATTCTCTCTCTCTCTCTCTCTCTCTCTGCCTACCTACCGGGTATCTACTTACTTCTCGCTCTCTCAATTCACAAAACACTTTCACCCAACTCTCTCTCTCTCTCTCTCTCTCTATCTCTCTCTCATCCAGGCCTCACCCACTCCGGCTCCTCTCCCTACGGCTGCTTCAATATATAAGGAGGTAGAACAGGAGGGCGCCGCATCCACCATTGCAAGAGGGACTCATAAATATGTAGCAGGCTTATATGAGGTGTCGCGGTGCTCTTATGAGGGGTGGAAGGCAGCACGAGGGAAGGGAATAGGGTGGGGAGCGAGGCAGAAGGAGGAAGGCAAGACGGAGGGAAGGAGAAGGGAAAGGAAGGATGGGGAAAGGGTATGCTGGGAGCGAGGGAGGAGGAGAAAGACAAGGAATAAGGAGAGTGGAAGGAGGGACAGGCGGAAAGAGGACAGAGTGGAGAGGAAAATGAAAGAGGAGGATAGAGAGGGGAAGGAACAAGGTGGGTGGGAAGTGAGTGAGAAGGAAGGAAGAGGCGGAAACGAAGATAGAGCGGACGAGGAGAGAGGGACGAATCTGGGCGAAGGGCATGCGTTGGAGGGAAGGGAAGGGGGAAAAAGAAAAAGCTAGAAAAGGAAAGAACGAAAAGAGACCACACTAAGAAGACCCGAAAGTAAGAGAAAGATATCGAAGTGGGCGACGACCGACGAAACAACCTGGAAAACTTAGTGAATGAAAAGCAGCAGAATGGCATACTGAATATGTGGGTAAGAAGGAAGAATGTAAGGGAACCCGGTGGAAAAATGTCAAGTGAATGATGAGCGGAAAAACGAACGAAGGCTGATAATAAAATAGGAGACGCAGCCGATATACAAAATGAGGATAAAAAAGATAAAAGGTGAAATAAGAGGTTAGAGTGGGAGCATAAAGGTTGGGCGGGGCGAGGTGGCGCTGAGGGGAGAGACGGGGAAGGACAGGAAGGGCAGAGCAGGGCAGGGTGGGGTGAGTAGGGAGAGGGATCAGGTGGGAAGACGGAGCTGCAATACTGTGGATGTGGGAAGCAGACTGGGATGGGAGGAGAAAGACTATGAGACAGGAGACAGAGCAGGGTGGGGCCCGGTGTAAGAGTGGGTGTATGAAATTGTGGGAGAAGATGGACGAGGTGTGTGGTGAAAGCGAGAAGTGAAGGACGTGGTGTAGTGAGGGTGTTTGGGAAAGAAGTGGGTGGAAACTAGAAAAATGGAAATAGGAAAGGAAAATGTTATTGATAGCGAATAAATACCAGAAAGAAATGAGGAAGGAATGTGAAAATGAGAGACGTAGGAGATTAAAATTATTAGTATTATAATAGTAATACTTATATGAATCAGAGGCAACAAGCTACTAAACCACTAGGGTGAAAAGCATAAAAGCTGGAATATTAGGAACAAAAAACGTAAGCCTATAAAGAATACATATATCCCCCCAAGACAAACACGCTCGCCTGACTCTCATACTTTCTCCTTAAAAACGTTATTTTCCAAGCCCTGATGCGCAGTTAAGCCTTTTAATGCTAAGTAATGGACGGAACACATTCATTTTACATATGCAGATTATGAATAACTTCTCATATTATTCACTTTGGCCACAATTTACATTTTTCGTACATAAAGATGACGGAGTGATAGTGTGTGTGTGTGTGTGTGTGTGTGTGTGTGTGTGTGTGTGTGTGTGTGTGTGTGTGTGTGTGTGTGTGTGTGTGTGTGTGTGTGTGTGTGTGTGTGTGTGTGTGTGTGTGTGTGTGTGTGATGGTGTCTGAATTTAATGTGCTGGCTAGAAAGGGTAGTAGTGGTAACAATGAAGTATGGGTGTGGTGGTGGCGGAGTGTGGGTGTGGTGGTGCAGCGTGGGTGTGGTGGTGGTGTGCAAGTGTGGGTGTGGTGGTGGTGGTGGTGGTGGTGGAGTGTGGGTGTGGTAGAGTGTGTCGGTGGCATGTGGGTGTAGTGATATTAGTAGTGGTGGCGTGATAAATGGTGCTAAATCAAGGGGCTGGTGGTGGTACTGTGTGTGTTAGTGGGGTGTCAGGGCAACTCCCGCCCAAAGTACCAATAACTACTCATGACTGCCAACACCCACTGTCAATAACTACTCAGACTTCCAACACCCATTGACAAACACCCCACCCACTGCCAACACTCACTGCTAATAACCACTCAGACTGCCAATACCCACTGTCAAACACCTCCCCCACTGCCAACACCCACTGTCGAACACCTCGCCTACTGCCAACATTCTTACCCATGACACCCACCATCTCCCTGTGCCAACACCCTCAATCGGTAGAGAGTTGGCCTGCAGTCCTGACGGACCCGGGTTCAAATCCCGCTGAGGCAGGGAACAGTTTAAGGATTTGAATTTCAGAAAAATCAGACTTTACTGATCTACCAGAAGACCCGCCGACATGTCGTAAAAATACCCCCGCTAATACCAATACACCAGTCCTGTATGAGACAGCCCTAGCATGTATTCAGTATGGACGGTGGGTGTTAGCGCCGAAGTGGTGACATGTAGAGGTGTGCGGTACGTAGGAGGACTACTGGGCCTTGAAAGCAGGCTGTGAAGCCTATGCCCAGAGTCGGTCACATTAAAAAAAAAAAAAAAAAAAAAAAAAAAAAAACCTACTACCACCACTTTCCCTATTACCAGTACACTTCTCTACTTCCAACACCTACAATCAACACCCAGCATATTCCCCACTGCCAACACCTCGGGCCTGCCAACACCGAGTGACAACAGCACTCCACTCAAGAGCAGCACTAATAGCCTCATCTGTAACCGTGGAATCAGCAGCAGCAGCACCGCCATTAACTGAAGCACCCTCATCCAACACACCACACCTCGGGATGAGCTCACGGTGCAGGCAAGAAGAGGACGGCTAACAGAACCAGTGTGGGGGTGGGAGGGCGTTAGAGCGATGCCTAGATTGTTAGAAAGGGCTGTGGTGTTTGGATTGCTAAAGAAGAGGACTGTTAGAGGGCTGAACGGGTGGTGACTGTTACAAAGAGCTCTGGATGATTTAAGAACTGTTAGGGTGGTGTCGTATGGTTTCGAGTTGAGGTAAGGAAGATACCCAATAGGAAAAGCTCAGGAAGGGGGAGGAGGTTAGAAGTGTGCGAGGGGCTTGTTAGAAATGTGTGTGTGAGGTGTCAGTGTGCCTTGGTCTTGAGTTGTGAGGTTGTGAGTGCAGGAAAAATGACCAACAGGAGTGTGTGTAGGGGTGCTCGCTGTAGCACTGTGCAGGCTGTGTTATGCCTGTTGTTTGGCTACTCTGAAAAGGGCAGTGGGTGAGTGTTATGAATAGGTTACCAGTCAACAGTCAGCAGAAAATGGCCATTCAAAGACCTACTGAGTCTGGCATGTGATCAATTTCGTGTCATGGAATTGGGGTGATACTTTATGAAGCTCTCACGTCCCAAACTGTACATTTCTGGGCAGCGCCAATTTCACCAGGGCAATGTTTAATCTGGGGGCAGGGGAGAAATTTCTCGGTGCAATAAGTCTTCCAAAGAGTGATCTGGATTCCTGCGGCGCTCCGTGGGCCTCAACTCAATGCCGGCTCAATAACACGACACGGCCCACATTCTCAACACCAAACTCACAAACCAAGACACTAAACAAACCAAGACGCAGTACAAATACCGGCACAGCAAAAAGGTCCTAAAACTGCGTCAAATCTCTCTCTCTCTCTCTCTCACACACACACACACACACACACACACACACACACACAGTCCTATACATAACCTTCCAGGATGAATACGGTTGTCCAATAAGGCTGTCAATTGTAGCTACATTATTAGCTTAGGATATATATAAGGTTCAGCTGGTGCCAATCACACCTTCAGAAAAGTGACACAAGGGAATATAAACTTAGTCGAGAATAGCAGTAACTTCCCTAGGTTGGCGAGATCAGAGGCAAACACAGTCGCTTATAAGTAGTTTTTTATTCACTGCAAACTTCGTGGGTTGTACTATTGGCAAAATCGCTTACTGGAGAATATTTATACCTGGTTGGCACGCACACTGGCTATATTAAACTACAATCCTGAACTTTTCTTTGGGTGAGGTATTAAATATGCATGTGTGTGTGTGTGTGTGTGTGTGTGTGTGTGTGTGTGTGTGTGTGTGTGTGTGTGTGTGTTGTGTGATACGGTATATTTTGCAGGGAGACAAACTGTGAATTATTTGGTTTCCATTATTATTATTATTATTATCATTATTATTATCATTATTACCTTATCATTTCCTATCAAGTAAGGATGAAAAATTATTACTATCATAAATGCATTACTATCACATTAGCCCATTCATCACTGCATACATTAATTATTACATTACATACAATACACTGCTCATCACACTCATGCATCTGTACCATAAAAAGTCAATCTTCGACTTTCTCCTTTAGGTCTTCATATATACGATATCTCACATAATAAAACCCCAACCCCTCTAGCTCCATCCCGCTCTATCAAGTAAAAGAAAACTGATTAGACTCTTCATACGTACCCTCTCACTCATATATATATAACCCGAAGTCCTTTAGCTCTATCCTGCTCTATCCAGTAAAAGAAAATTGATAAAGAGACTCCCCGCTGGCTCTACACCGGATTGGCTATTTAGATATTCATGGGGAGGCGACATGGGTGCGTTGTGATAGGTTAACTGAGATGGATGGTGGCCGTCTGAGTGGGGGTCGTTTGGTAGCTAAATGGTTGTTGTGATGGTAGTTTCTTGTGTGGAGGGTTGCGGTGGTTGTTATGTTATGGTTGATGCTGTTATTACAATTGTCTTCATCTGCATCGCTATCATCTTCGTCCTCGTTATCATCATCATCATCATCCTATCTCCATTTAAATTATCATCAAAAATTATTACATCATTACCATCACCACCATCATCATCATCTTAACTTGCCATATCATCATCTCTAATTACACTTGTGCTGAGCGTGGTTGTTACTATTACCACAATACTCCTCCTCCTCCTCCCCCTCCATCATCATCATCATCATCATCATCTCATTACTTATTGTATATTCATTATTAGAAAATATTAATGTTGTTGTCATTCTTCCACAAATTTGCTTTTAACAGTTGCTTTGCATGTCTGTATGAGGATGCATTTGCGTCTCTCTCTCTCTCTCTCTCTCTGTGGTGTGTGTGTGTGTGTGTGTGTGTGTGTGTGTGTGTGTGTGTGTGTGTGTGTGTGTGTGTGTGTGTGTGTGTGTGTGTGTGTGTGTGTGTGTGTGTGTGTGTGTGTGTGTGTGTGTGTGTGTGTGTGTGTGTGTGTGTGTGTGTGTGTGTGTGTGTGTGTGTGTGTGTGTGTGTGTGTGTGTGTGTGTGTGTGTGTGTGTG
The DNA here is from genome assembly GCF_032717465.1 of Coenobita brevimanus. Classification (NCBI taxonomy): domain Eukaryota; kingdom Metazoa; phylum Arthropoda; class Malacostraca; order Decapoda; family Coenobitidae; genus Coenobita; species Coenobita brevimanus. The sequence continues at coordinate 6,519,219 of NC_136958.1, read as the reverse complement.
TGTGTGTGTGTGTGTGTGTGTGTGTGTGTGTGTGTGTGTGTGTGTGTGTGTGTCCCACCATACGGTTTAACTCTGCTCCACATTCCATCATGCAGTGTTAGCCTGTTCAATAGAGAGAGGCGTGCTCAGGGCTTCATCGACCCCACTCAACCCCATTCCACTCCACCCCACTCCAATCGACCCCACTCCACTCGACTCCACTCAACTCGACCTCACTCAGCCCTACCCCATTCGACCTCACTCAGCCCTACTCCACTCGACCTCACTCAGCCCTACTCCACTCGACCTCACTCAGGCCAACTCCACTCGACCTCACTCAGGCCAACTCCACTCGACCTCACTCAGCCCTACTCCACTCGACCTCACTCAGGCCAACTCCACTCGACCTCACTCAGGCCAACTCCACTCGACCTCACTCAGGCCAACTCCACTCGACCTCACTCCCACTCCACTCGACTTCCCACGACTTCGTTGCTCACTTGAATTCACCATCACTCAACCTCTGGCCAACTTGAGGATATACACTTAAGCAGTAAGTTAGACAGAATAATGTATATAGCCTTGAGTCCTAACCTGACTTCAAATCTAGCAGTCCAATCTAACTTACCACTTTATTTCTAACCTAACCAGACCAAACACTACATACTCCCACAATCTAGCCTAAGTCAACTGAATGTAAATTAATTGGTAAAACTAAACTTTTAACTAGACCTAACCTGATCCAACCTAATCTAACCATCCTTTTAAGTAAATCTAACAATCTAACATAGTCAAACATTCATCGACTCTGATCTAACATAACACAAAGTAACCCAACCAAACCCAACCTAAAACGAACGCTGTAATATGGAGTCAGAATTTGAGGTCACTGAAAACTTAGAAAATCACAGTTATAACAGACGCCATGTAAACAATGTCATCCGTAACAATTAAGATAAATAAGTCTGAATAACAACATAATAAAGACGTTAATATTATCTTTAGTGGAAAAAAAAAAGGGGGGGGGAAGATAGTTGCAAAAGAATGAGAGATAAGTGGCCAAAATGAAAGGCAATGAAGTCCAGAAAATGAGAGAGAGAGAGAGAGAGAGAGAGAGAGAGAGAGAGAAGAGAAAGAATGAAAGAAGAAGGAAAGAACCGAGGCGAGATACGGGTAGAGAGCAGAGACAGGAAATGAAGGAAGGATGTGGGGAAGGGAAGCGGAAACAGAGGGAAAGGGAGAAGGGAAAATAAATACAGTCGAAGAAAAAATGGAGAGAGAGGAAATAAAGATAAGAGCCTAGGTAAATAAAGATGAGAGAGAACTGAAGGGGTGGCTGGCAGGGGAAGGGTGAGAGTGGGGGAAACACAAAGGGTAAAAAGTTGGGGAGGGGAAGGGGAAACGATAAGAGTAAGGGGGTGGGAGGGGGGAGACGGAAGGGGAAAGGTGTGGGAAAGGGAAGGTTGGGAAATAGGAAATGAGCGATGTGAAAGTGATAGTGCGATGGAAGAAAAATGAGAGGAATGGGGAGGGAAGCAGAGAGGAAGGGAAGAAAGGAGGAGAAAATGGGAGAAAGGAGGGAGATGGAAGATCGAGAAAAACGGTGGAGGAAAGAAAAAAAGGGGGACGAGGGATAGGGAAGAGGGGGAGGAAAGGAGGGGGGGTGGAGGAAGGAAGACACCCTCGCCTCCTCGCTGATTAGCCCTCCAGACGCTACTCAATTTCCCTCACTTCCGTCGCCAGTTTTGACCCAGACGTGTGATTGGAAATGTTCAATTAGTCGCTCTATTTCCCTGCTGGGGCGGGGCAGGGCGGGGCGGGGCGGGGGGAGAGGGGCAAGAAGACGTAAGGTAGGGCAGGGCTGGGAAGGGCAGGGCAGGGTAGGAGGGTGGAAGGGAGGAGTGGTGTTGTGAGGTGAGGCGAGGTGAGGTAAAGGTGAGGTGACGAGGTGGAATTGAGTAGGAGTGCAAAGGTGGTGTAAAAATGAGACGATATGAGGAAGGCAAAAGCCAGTAAAAGAGGAGTAATGGTGTCAGGTGAGGTGTGAAGAGAAGGGTGAAGGTGAGGAGAAGGGTGGAAGTGAAGACAGGGGTGGAAGTGAAGAGAAAGATGGAAGTGAAGAGAAGGGTGGAAGTGAAGAGAAGGGTGGAAGTGAAGAGAAAAGTGAAAGTGAAGAGAAGGGTGAAGATGAAGATAAGGGTGGAAGTGAAGAGAAGGGTGGAAGTGAAGAGAAGGGTGGAAGTGAAGAGAAGGGTGGAACTGAGGAGAAAGGTGGATGTGAAGAGAAAAGTGAAAGTGAAGAGAAGGGAGAAGATGAAGATAAGGGTGGAAGTGAAGAGAAGTGTGGAAGGGAACAGAGGTGGTACTATGAGCTGGAAGCGAGGTGAAGAAAGGCGACGCTCTTAGGTGTAGTGTTTTGGTGGTGTGGTGGGGAAATGACAAAGGGGTAAGCACTAGGCAGGTTGTAAGAGTGGGTGTGGAGATTACAGTGAGGTGTAGTGTTTTGGTGTTGTGGGATGTGGTAGGGAAGTGAGAATGGGGTAGGTAGGCAGGCTGTATGGGTGTGTGTGGAGTAGATAGATAGAGGTGTAGTGTAGTGGTGTAGTGGGGAACTGAGGGTGGGGGTGGGTGGGCTGTAAGGGTGGGTGTGGGGATTATGGTGGGGTGAGAGTCCGCCTGAATCACCAACCTAGTGCCGGTTCACTTCGACTTGCCACTCTACCTCAACATTTCAACTTTAAACCATTTCTCTCTCTCTCTCTCTCTCTCTCTCTCTCTCTCTCTCAAGTTTTTGTCAACTAACTTTACGAAAATAAAGAAGAATATCCACGCCAAAAATCCTTAATCTGTCGAACAAAGCACAATTTTCCACGTTCGCCAATTCGTCAATATTTTTACAGATCCTGGCTTGGCATTTATCGCTCGCATGTATTTCTATATTACAATGTTCAAATGTTGGAAACGAGAATTGGCAGCGAGGTTTGGTGTGTGTGTGTGTGTGTGTGTGTGTGTGTGTGTGTGTGTGTGTGTGTGTGTGTGTGTGTGTGTGTGTGTGTGTGTGTGTGTGTGTGTGTGTGTGTGTGTGTGTGTGTGTGTGTGTGAGAGAGAGAGAGAGAGAGAGATTTACAGATAATAGTAAAAGACAGGACATATATAAGAAACACAATTATATCAACGTACATACAAATGAGATTTAAAAAAAAAAATAGAATGAACTAGGAGGCAAAAAAAGGAAATGAAAAAATAAATGAAGAATGAATGCGAGTAAAAATGAGTTTCGTGGAAGTTGCGAACAGGACATGAGGGAGTGACGTTATGACTATCCCCTGAGCAACACACACACACACACACACACACACACACACACACACACACACACACACACACAGTACAATAAATACCCCCCAAAACATCACCACCAATTCTTACATCTATCAGCCAACACTGTCAAATATTAACTTTCTTTCCATCTCTCATACATTCCAATTTCTGAAGCTGTCTATTACCTTTTTTGGATCCATTTTCTTCGCAATTATTTTACGCTCAATTTCCCTCCCATTTTTAAAACTCCCCATTACCCCAATCTCAATTCTCCCCATTTTCCATATACTCAATACCCATTTCCTCTTCATCTATAAAACCCCATTACTTCCCATCTTCTGTAAGCCCCTACTTCTCTAAACTCCATTTTCTTTTCAACCACAAATAGCTGGTTAAGCCGGGTGGAAAAAATTATTCATAAAAAACTATTAAATTATTCGGTAAGTCTAAAATTACGAGCGCGATTATATTTCAAGGTAAAATAAATTCGGCTGCTGTATCTAGGGCTTAAAAAGTTTGTGAATACTAGAATGTATTTGGATATTATTTGTATTATTAGTAGTACTGGGGCTTTATCGTAGCAATCTTCTTTGTCTACTATGGTTTATTATTATTATTATTATTATTATTATTATTATGACCATTCATACTTTATTATTCACTGACCATCATCATCATCATCACTATTATCATTAATATTATTATAATTACAAGTACGATCATCATCACCATTGTTGGACAAACAGATCCCACTCCCCACCTCTCCCTCTCCCTCTTCATCTCACCCCCCTCCCTCTCCCCTCCATTCTACAACCACCAATCCTCGTTCACCTTACCACACACCCTCCCCACCTTCCTCTTGCCCCACTCTCTGAAAAAAGGAAGGAAAAACAGAGAAAAAAGGGAAAGAAAAACGCCTCCAGGTTCACTACTGCTTTGTCTATTCCACCATGCCTCCCCCTCCCCACCCTCACCCAAAAAGGGGGTGAAAAAAGAGAAAGCTTCCTCCTGGCTGACTGCTCTTCTTAAACATCCCTTCAAGCTCTCTCTCTCTCTCTCTCTCTCTCTCTCTCAAACATCCTTCTTCCTGTTCCCTTCTGTCTCCTCTCTTTCCCTCAACATTTATTCATACTTCCATTCTTCTAGAAAAACAAGAATAAACTAGAAAGCACTGAAAAAGTGCATACCTCCGCCAATGCCACTGCAGGATACGGATACGGATACGGATTCGCCCCCAAATTTAATCAATTATTTCTTGGACCATGGCCCACGATTCCTTAAAATTTTATTGAAATTCAGTGAGGAATTTTGGAGATATTGTGTGGACAAAAAAACAGACAAACATACCTGCAGGCGAACATTCCTCCAATTTCGCCGGAGGAGGTAAAAAAAAGAAAAATGGCCTCGCCAACTAAAAAATCTTCAAGTATGAATTAATAAACAAATATAGAGACAAATAAATAAATAAACAATAAAATAAATCCTCTTTGCAGGTTATTCCTTCCTTTTACCATTTTTCGCCAAAATAAAAAAGTTAAAAAACTCTATTCCCCTTTCCCTCCCTCACCCTTAACCTTTCAGGGGGGAAAATAACACTTGTGGCTGCCTGAAAAAAAAAAAGTGGAAAAGAACGAAAAACTTTGGAGAGAGAGAGAGAGAGAGAGAGAGAGAGAGAGAGAGAGAGAGAGAGAGAGAGAGAGAGAGAGAGAATAAAAGTGAAATCCGGTGCTCTCGCCTGGCTGCTACTCAAACAGGCTCTTCCCGCAAGGCTTGGCGAAGTACAGTCAGAATTACCGATGATATTAACGAGTATACACCCCCCTTACCCCCTTCCTTTCCCCCCTCTCCCTTCTCCCTATCCCATTCCTTTCCCCCCTCCCCCTTCTCCCTAACTCCTGCCTTTCTCTCTCTCCTCTTCTCCCTATTCCCTCCCGTCCCTTCTCTCTACCTCTCTCCTCCATTCATTCTTTTTCCCCCTCCCTTCACTCTCCCCCTTCCTTTACCCCTTATCCTTCCTCCTCTTCATTCTTCCTATCTCCTCCCCTCTCTTCTCTCTTACCTCCGTTCCTTCTCTATTCTTTTTCTCCCTCCCTACCCCCTTCCACTTCCTTGCCTCGTCTACTTGTGCCATTCCTTCCGTCCCTCTGACATCTTATTTTTTTCTCCTCTCAACTCTCACCTTCAATCTCCTTCCCATCCTTCCTTTCCTTCACCTCAATCCCTCTTCCTCCTCTAATTCCTATCCTTCCTTCCCTCACCTACCTCCAATCCCTCTTCCTCCTCTCCTCGCTTCTCTCTGCTGTTATCTTTTTCCCCTTCTCACCATCGATATCATTTGTTTTTCTCCTCTCAACATCTCCCTTACCAAGCCTCGCCTCTCTCTCTCTCTCTCTCTCTCACCTTCTCTACTTTCCCATCCTCTTTTCCATTCACTAGATTATTCCCTCTTCCTCCTCTCTTTCCTCTTGTTACCCTCTTTCCTCCTGTCACCTTCATCTTTCATACCTTCTCTATTTACTCAGAGTTAAGGAAAAAAAAAAAAAAAAGCTAAACACACACACACACTTCACCAACTGATAAACGAAGCAGATAACGATGACAAAACACCTAATAACGATGAAAAAAATTAAAAACTGCAACTAACTATGCCCTATACCTAATCACACGCCAACCATCATCATCATTTACTGCACCCAAATCATAAATTCGAAGTGGTAATTTTTCACTAATAACCACATGTAAACCAAATTAAACTATCTCCATTATGCGAAACGTAATAGCCCTCATCCTACATAAATAATGATACCAAATTACGTAGTTCAATTAGCCTCTTCACTACAAAGACGGTTTTTCTTATTCTTTAACCATCAGACGAATTTATTCAGCTATCGAAGGGCCTCCCAGACTGAAGGGATTTCCTGGTCACTGATTAAGGAGACTCCCTATCACCTCTTCCTGGGCGACTTATTTTTTTATATGGCTCGTTAATATCCTTTTGTCCGTTATTTCTGGAGAGTATGGCTATGTTAGAGTGATTTATAAAACACAGATGTGGACTCTAAGGTATAATAAGTGAAGGATTTATATAACACAGAAGAGGACAGTAAGGTATTAAAAGTGAAGGATTTATAGACCACACAGAAGATAGTAAGGTATAATAAGTGAAGGATTTATATAACACGGATGACGATAGTGAGGTGTAATAAGAGAAACATTTATATAATACAAAAGAGGACAGTAAGGCGTAATAAGCAAAATAAATCGCCAGGGAAAAAGTGTTGGGGAACTTCCTCTCGTAACCACCAACCACAATCCCACTGAATCGAACCAAAAAAGTCAATATTCCTTTCACTATCCCTCGTAAAACAATAATTTCTTCCAACAAAACAAAACTACTCTATCTTAATAAAATACATTAACCTCTCGATTATCATAAGCAAACCACGATCATTTATTCCTACCCAAACATAGATAAATGAGTGATTTTTTTTTCCCAACATAAGCAGTAATTTTCCGTCAGTGACCGTACGCAAACCAAAATATATGAATTTATTTTTTCCACGATTATCGCACGTACGCAACTAATTTATTTCAACCCAAACAGGAATAAAGTAACATTATTTTTATTTTTTATTTTTTGCAGTTTCTTCGCTGGTCAATAATTTCTGAGTGTTATCAGGGCACAGACACCGGCTTGCAGGCCATCGGCACGAACTGGGTGTGATTACTGACTGCCTATCTTTAAAGCTAGCTCACACATTGCGGGAATAAGATGCTCTCTCTCTCTCTCTCTCTCTGGCAAGGGGCTCAGTGTCGCAATTACCAAAGAAAGCGGTAATGCAGGAGGGGAGAGCAATCAGAGGGCGGGTCGTCAAGCCAATAATGTGTTATATTTACTGCACCGCTATTGGGGGGAGGGGAGAGGAGGAGGAGGAGGAGGAGGAGGAGGAGGAGGAGGAGGAGGAGGAGGAGGAGGAGGAGGAGGAGGAGCAGGAGGAGGAGGAGGAGCAGGAGGAGGAGGAGCAGGAGGAATGTCAAAACAGGAGCAGCAGGATAGAGCAAGTCAAGAGGATGCTGGAGGATATCCGCCTTGATTTTTCCTTCTTCTCCCCCTCCTCCTCCTCTTTCTCCTCCTCTTCCTCCTTTCCTCTGAATCTATTCGGAAACCTTTCCTCTTCCTTCTCCTTTATCATCCACTATACATTCTCTCCATCATCATCATCATCATCATCTACTGTATACTTTCTCCCCCTCGCCTCTCCCTCTCTCTCTCTCTCTCTCTCTCTGCTCCTCCTCCTCACACACCTGCCCTCCCTCTAACCCAACACAAAGAAAAAAAAAAAGCCCGATTCAATTTTGAGTTTTTGAGCAACAAGAAATATCATCCACTGCTCGGCCACTTTTGCCTTCTCTTTCATCTTCCCAGGGGGTCGAGTTTTACCACCCAAGCATCCACCGCCAACTCGCTTTTCGGGATCCGTCATTTTTTTTCACTAACCCTAATATTTTCACTGTTTTTATATAAATCTTCTTTGGGGGGAAGGCTTGGAATCTACCTTTTTTTTTTTTTTTTCATATCTTAAAAGTTTTCCGGTCTTCTCGTATCCATTTTTCTTTACGGGAGGATGGAAGAGAGAGGCCGAAGAAGACTTTAACGTCAGGTGTGTTAGATTGGTCTTTACCGATACGCAAATATGGAGGAAAATGAGGAGTAGGAAGAAGATAAAGAGTATGAGGAGAAGGAAGACAGTATCAAGGAGGAGGAGGAAAAAGATAAGGTGTATGAGAGAGAAGGAAGAAGGTATACGAAAGAAAATACGAATTAAGATTAAGAGAAATAATCAAGCGGGAGTGACATGACAGGTCCTTTTTTTTACTCTCTCTCTCTCTCTCTCTTTCTCTCTCTTACTCATAACTGGAATGAGACAAAGAACAGTGCTGGTGAAATTGGGGGTTGCTCCGGCAATCACTCTGTCAGCTTTGAGTCAGGTAATGTTGGTGATTATGGGGCTGGGGATACGTGAAACGAGGTGGCTGTGGTGGTGGTAGCTGCGGCTGTGGTAGTTGTGGTAAATCTACAAACTTTACACTTATTACTAACCCTCTTTTTGATCCAAGGCACACTATCCCATCTGATCATCTTAATCTTAAAAACTCGCCTAAAAATTAACATGTACGTGCATTTGGACCAGTGTGTGTTTAAGCAAGATCACTGTAGATAATGAAAAAAAAAACAGCTAACATTTACTACTGATATCGCCTACAACATCCAGCTGTCCTAACTTCCACACCATCCACTTCTGATGGAAAAGAGGTGTGTGTGTGTGTGTGTGTGTGTGTGTGTGTGTGTGTGTGTGTGTGTGTGTGTGTGTGTGTGTGTGTGTGTGTGTGTGTGTGATGTAACTTAAACATATACTGGTTCAAACGTAAAAATTTTGCTTCACTGCATATACCCGTACACAAAAAACTTGGTATCAATTACTTCAGAGCTGGACAATTACAGAAACTGATCCACACACACACACACACACACACACACACACACACACACACACACACACACGAGAGAGAGAGAGAGAGAGAGAGAGAGAGAGAAATCCCTAAACGATGAAGAGTAATGGACATATTAAATTAAATCAGTCCTCCTCCTCTTTCCACCCCCTCTCGCTTCCCCTCCTCCTCGCCTGTCGGGGGAAAACAAAAAATAAAAACACAAAAGAAAGGAAGAAAGCAAAAACTATATAAACTTACAATATCTGCCCCTCCTCTATGATATATTCCCTTCAAGTCGACCTGCCGGGCTGAACTTAACACCAGCACAGGAGGGGGAAAGTAAGGTACGGATGAACTCAGAGAAAAACGTAAGTTCCTTAATATTTTTTCCACCGTTACTTTTTAAAAGATTTTTCTCCTTCCTGTGTTTCACTTTGCTTAATCTTCGTTCACTATTTCTGTCTTTATTTTCCCGATACAAACAGAGAGATTTGTAATAATTTTTTCCACTCCACACCCACGGGGAAGGCGCAGTCTTTTTCCAGGAGGTGGAGGAAGAGGAGTGTAATAGAGGTTGGAACTAATCATTCGCTGCCTAACAGAATACTCAAAGGCTAAGCTAAGGTAGGGTACAGAAACCTCTTGAGAGCTGCCCACTGCATTATTTACGCTTGGAATGAGCCTACAGTATACTGTGGTTTCACATAGTTCCCCGCTGTGCTCTCTCTCTCTCTCTCTGTATGTGTGCGTGCATGCGTGCGTTTATGCGGTGGAAAACAGAATGGGTTACACCGGTATCATGGTTTACATAAAAGAGGTCGTTTACGAACACACTTCCTCGCCATCCTACCCCCTACCTCCCTCCCTCTCTCACCCCTTTACATTGCCTACTTTACTCATCCTACCGCCTCCCTCCCTCACCCCTTAACAGTGACTACTACCGCCTCCTTCCTTCCCTCCCTCCCTCACCCCTTAACAGTGGCTACTACCCCCTCCCTTCCTCCCTCCGTTTCTCACCCCTCCAGCGCCTACTCTACAAGGTGACTCCAGACCGCGGCAGTTGTGTTTTCAGTGAGTGTCCAGGGGCCTGAAATGGGAGAGGCCAGTGAAATGGACTAGAGGTGTGTGTGTGTGTGTGTGTGTGTGTGTGTGTGTGTGTGTGTGTGTGTGTGTGTGTGTGTGTGTGTGTGTGTGTGTGTGTGTGTGTGTGTGTGTGATCGTGTGTGTGTGTGTGTGTGTGTGTGTGTGTGTGTGTGTGTGTGTGTGT
>NC_136958.1:6496659-6501659 GCF_032717465.1 Coenobita brevimanus | reverse complement strand
TGTGTGTGTGTGTGTGTGTGTGTGTGTGTGTGTGTGTGTGTGTGTGAGAGAGAGAGAGAGAGAGAGAGAGAGAGAGAGAGAGAGAGAGAGAGAGAGATACGCAAGGGGGTGTACAAGAAAAAATAAGACTAAGGTTAAGAAACAGAGAGAAAACAGAAGACAGGGGAAGGCGAGGCAGGCGGCGTGGGAATGAACGGAAAAGACTGATACAGCGAGGGAGGGAGAGCGTCCGAAGGAAACTGGGAAAGGAAAAATGAGTGGAAAAATGAAGAGCGCAGGAGAGGACAGATGAAAGAGGAAATGTGAGAGTTAAGACCTGCACTGATACGACGAAGGGAGGGAGGGTGGGGAGGCTGGGAGGAGGGGAGGGGAGAGAATGGAAGGGGATGAGACAGGGGGAAGGGGGAAGGAGGATGGAAGAGGGGGATTGGGGATTAAAAAAGGGAAAGGAGGATGGAAGAGTGGGAAGGAGGATGGAAGAGAGAGGGGAGGAGGGATGGAAGGGAGAGTGAAGGAGGGATGGAATAGAAGGAGGGGAAGGAGATGGAAGGGGAGAAAAGGGGGGAAAACGGAGGGGGAAGGAGAGAAGAGGAAGAGGAAGTGAAGATGAGAGTGAGGAAGAGGGGATAGTGGCAAAAGAGATGAAGGGAACCGTGGCTGTTAATGACTGAGAGGGGGAAGCGAAGGATGGAAGGCTGTAAGAGTGTGTGTGTGTGTGTGTGTGTGTGTGTGTGTGTGTGTGTGTGTGTGTGTGTGTGTGTGTGTGTGTGTGTGTGTGTGTGTGTGTGAGAGAGAGAGAGAGAGAGAGAGAGAGAGAGAGAGAGAGAGAGAGATGGCAAGTGGAAAGGGAAGAGTATAGTGGTGGAAGAGAAGGAAGAGATGCTGGGTGAGGTGGACGGTAAAAGAAGTGGCGGGGGAAAGGTTGATGAAAAAGAAGGAGGGAGGGAGACAGGGAAGGAATGCGTAGAAAAGGGAAAAGAGGGGGTGGGTAGTTCGAAGGGAAGGAGAGAGATGTGAATGAGGGAAGGGTGAGTGGGTGAAAGGAGACTGGGGAAGGACAGGGAAGGGGAGGTGAAAAAATTGAGGGAAGGGAAGGGGTGGCAGGTGAATGGGGAAGAGAAGGAAATGGGCAAGGATGTAGGGAGGGTGTGGAGATCCTGGGCGGGTGTGAGAGAGTACGAGGATGTTGGGTGGAAGGAAGAAGGTGTGGAGGAGAGTACTGGTGGTGGATGAGGGGGACGGAGAGCGATGGGGAGATAAAGGCGAGGGGAAGAGGGAAGATGACAGGGTAAGAGTCGTTCGGTATTTCTGGTAAAAATTTATAGGAACTTACTACGATTTTAATTTTAATCCCAATTCGCAATTAAACACAACAAATACAAGAAGAAGAACAACAACAACAATAATAATATAATAACAGTCATCATCATCATCACTACCACCACCACTAACTTGTACTTTCCACTAAAAAATAAAAATAAAAGATGTGCTCTGGCATATCCCGTTGCGTCCCAGCCAGTCACCTGCTCTGCGCCTACCCTGATGGCCTGGCTCTGATATCCATTTGTTCTGCATATTCTCTGTCAATACCGGGTGACCAACGACAGTCTCACGGCTCTCCCAACACACGGAAAACACAAACAATAATCACTACAACTACTACTGCTGTTACTACTATCTTTCTAATAATGAATACTACTACTACTGCTATCTAATAATAAATACTACTACGGTACTATTACTACTACTACTACTATCTATCTATCTATTTACAGCCAGACGCCTTAATTCCGTACGGGGTGACCACAAACAAATCGCCTCCTTGTCGCCCTATCCCCTGTCATTTCGCTTCCCTCCCCCCCAAGTTACAACCCCCTCTTTCATACACCCCCTAACTCCATACTATTACTACTATTATGGATAATGATGATGATGATAATAAAATAATAATAATAATAATAATAATAATAATAATGATAAATAATAATAATAATAATAATAATAATAATAATAATAATAATTCCACCTGTTCTGCGGTTTTTCCACTTGTCCTGCTCTTACTATAAAAGATCTTACTCTTTATTTTCCTGACAGGCAAGAAAAATCTAACTCCCGACTGCCATGCGCTCAGGTATATCAATGTCCTAGAGAAAGAGGCGGGGGTGACCTACAAAGAAAGAGGAGGGGTGCGGAGAGAGGAGGAAGGGGGGACGAGGGGGCAGAAGAGGGAAGGAGAGGGGAGAAGAAGGGAGGTGGGACTGGAGGAAGAGGAGGAGCGTGCATGTCATCGAGGGTGAGGTCCCGGAAGAGGGGAGAAATTCGTGGAGGAAGTGGAGGGGGTGTCCTACAAATAAAGAGGGGGTGGAGTGGGGGAGGAAGGGGGAGAAGAGGGAAGGAGAGGGGAGAAGAAGGAAGGAAGGACTGGAGGGGGAGGAGGAGGGTGCATGTCATCGAGGGTGAGGTCCCGGAAGAGGGGAGAGATTCGTGGAGAAAGAGGCGGGGTGGAGTGGGGGAGGATTGGGGTGGGATCGGGGAGGAGGGCGATGTATCCTGGAGGGGTTGGGTTAGGAGAGTCCGTGTCATGGAGGGTGATATCCCGGAAGAGGAAGAGTACATCCTGGAGGTTTATTTATATACCGGAATCCTGGGAAAGGGTGTGTCTGTGTTTTGCATGAGGGGCGGGGTGTATTCTGACGACGTGTGTTTATGTCTCCTAGAACTGGGGGAAGTGTATACGAGAGAAAGTGTATCCTGGTGTGTGTGTGTGTGTGTGTGTGTGTGTGTGTGTGTGTGTGTGTGTGTGTGTGTGTGTGTGTGTGTGTGTGTGTGTGTGTGTGTGTGTGTGTGTGTGTGTGTGTGTGTGTGTGTGTGTGTGTGTGTGTGTGTGTGTGTGTGTGTGTGTGTGTGTGTGTGTGTGTGTGTGTGTGTGTGTGTGTGTGTGTGTGTGTGTGTGTGTGTGTGTGTGTGTGTGTGTGTGTGTGTGTGTGTGTGTGTGTGTGTGTGTGTGTGTGTGTGTGTGTGTGTGTGTGTGTGTGTGTGTGTGTGTGTGTGTGTGTGTGTGTGTGTGTGTGTGTGTGTGTGTGTGTGTGTGTGTGTGTGTGTGTGTGTGTGTGTGTGTGTGTGTGTGTGTGTGTGTGTGTGTGTGTGTGTGTGTGTGTGTGTGTGTGTGTGTGTGTGTGTGTGTGTGTGTGTGTGTGTGTGTGTGTGTGTGTGTGTGTGTGTGTGTGTGTGTGTGTGTGTGTACCCTGAACAGATGTGTGTATCCTGCAGGTGGTGGGGGTGGGGGGGTGCATCCAGGTGGCAGCCACTTTAGATAACCTTTCCACTTGGTCTGCCCCAGGATGGCTAGTTCACTTTATCGATTTCCAATGTTACCCCTCACCTCAGGGGTTGGGGGTGGGGTGGCTAAAATGGGACGGGACGGGAGTGATGGGAGGGAACAGGGACGGGAAAGGAGACGAGAGGAAAGGATGAGACAGCGGATAACAGAAAAACAGGAGACAGTACAAGATAGGAGGGGAGGGGAGGATAGGAGAGGTAACAGGGATTGAGTGGAGGAAGAGGTGGGACGGGAGGGTAGGGAGGAGGAAAGGGAAAAGACAAGACAGGATAGAATGGGAGGGGGGGATAGGGAGGTAGTGGGGGATGTGTGGATGGAGATGAGGGAAGGGAGGGACAGGGGTTTATGCAATCCTACACCCATTCACTTACTCTCTCCCATCACGTTACCATCACACTCATCACTTACACTGTCATTATCACTCATCTTACATCGTACTCATCACTTTCACACTCATCACGTCCACCAAACCCATCTTTCATCACTAATCCGGTTCAATTACACTCATATGTTTTCATCTCATTCCCATCCTTACCTCTCCCCTAACCTCCCATACAAAATTGATCTATTTTTCTTTTGTTTCTTCACCGATCTAGCACTCATCCTTATCCTTTTCTTCAAACCTTCCTCCTCTACCTCTCCTGACTTCCTCCCCACCTTTCCAATAATCTCTTCCCCTCCACTTGGCATTTCCCCTCTAGTCCCCAGCCGCAAACTTCATCCAGATATTTTCCTCCCCACTTGGCACCCCACTCAACCCTCTACTAATTCCAATAATTCGTACCTCCTCCCCCTCATTTTTAACTCCTCCACTACGGGTACCTGGAAGATTCTCACCTTGCCTTCTCTAATTCCTGTTTACTTTTTCCTCATTATGACACCCAAGCTCGACCTTCTTATTAGACTAGCCTGTAAAACTCACATATATTTTCTATAATAATTGTTCATCCACTTCAACTTCCCCTCGACCACCCGTATTTTCCCTTCCCAACCTCCTCTGCATCAAACTATCATACTTTCCATAATATTACCCCAAATTCGGTTACTTCAGACGATGATAAAGGTGACATTATTACCTCTTCGCTTAGTTCCTTTTTCTCTGACTTCCCCAACTATTTTGCCACTATATCTCCCCCTAAATCAGTTTCCCTCCCTCCTCCTCTCCTATTCCTTTCTTCGCTGTCATTCCTACCCGCCAAGTATCTCCCCCTCCTCCAACGTTTTCCCCCCTCCTACACAATACCTCCTCCTCCTCCTCCCCTACTTTTCTCCTAACAATGTCCTTACCCGCAATATCTCATAACCTTGCCAAGTATTTTCCCCACCCTTCCTTATACGCCAATATTCCTCCACTACTTTCTCTAAACTCCCTGTCTTCCTCCCACCTTGTCACTCCATCAATCAATCAGCTCAACGCTACAGCCTCCACAACAATATTCCTCAGTGGGCTAAATACTGCTCTACAAAACTTTCCCTCTAGCCAATTCCCAACCTTCTTTCCTATCTTATTAACCCCATCTTGCGCCCTACAAACTATCCACACACCGCCTCAACTGCTATTTCCTCTTCTCTACCTACAAAACTTTCCCCCTCCAATCCTCAATAATCTTCTATGCTTATCGTTAGCTCATAGAATTAGATATCATAGTCATAATGATCC
>NC_136958.1:6464159-6491659 GCF_032717465.1 Coenobita brevimanus | reverse complement strand
GGTATCTCTCCACACTGACCTATTTTCCCCACTTTCTGTACATCCTCAGCCTTACTCATCTATTCCTAGTCCTTACCCCATAAATTCCTAAGCTCCCCTTTCCCATTCTCCCCACTTCGACCTTTTAAAGACCCACAACTTCCTTCATTCATTCACAAGCCTCATTCGTCTCTCAACTAACTCTCCGCTTTGATCCTTGAAAGACACACCATTCCCTCATTCATCTCTTCCTCGGGTCCTCTCATCACCACGCACCACCCAACACCACTCACTGTCCTCAATTCTAATCAACATCCCTCATTCTCCCCACTCCCAACCAATACCCCTCATTCTCCCCACTCACAACATCATCCATTCTCCCCACTCACAACCTTCCCCACGCCTCCCCAAATACTCAATTCTCCCAGTCTTACCTTTCTCTCATCCCTGGTGTTATTTCTCCCGTTACGTAGTCCCATTCCTCCCAAAGTACCATTCTCAGCATCCAACCTTCTCCCCGGCCCCATCTGCCAGTTCCACGCCTCGCTGCTTGTAAAACCTACTTCTCCCCAATGTTAACACCTACTCTCATTTTTTTACACCTCCCTCCCTCCACTTTCAACACCTACACCCCAAGTATTATCACCTACTTTTCCCTACTTTTAATACCTACTTCTCCCAATTTTTAACATCTACTTTCCCTACTTTAAACACCTAATTCACCCCCTTTTAACACTTACTTTCCCCCCATTTTAACACCTACTTTCCCCCCTTTCTACCACCTACTTCTCCCCACTTTTAATAACTGCCCTGCATTACTCTTCCCCAGTATTCAGACTTCTCCCTACTGTCTGCTCCCCCATCTCCTCACTGCCTAGAACTACTCAATCTAGTTTTCCAATCAATGCCTATTTCGCCTCACTTTCCAGGCCTGTCGCTATTTTCTGTTCCTTCGCCTCTCTACTTTTCAGGCCCATAGCTCCTTTTCTAACTAAAATTGTAGGCTTACCCTTAACATAAATTACTACACATATTTCTCCTAACTCAAGACAAATTCCTTACTGTTCAGATCTACTTATTGCCTCTTATTCCTACATTTTCTCGCATTTACAAGACACTATTTACTTTTCTGACCTACTTTCTCTTACTTTTTATCTTTATTTGCTTCATCTGGCATATAAAGCACTCCCCATTTCTTCAACTAATTCCTTGAAATCTACTCCTCATGTCTTCCAACAATTTAATTCCTCAACCTATCTTTTTTTTTTACTTTTTCTATATATTTTCAAGGTTACTTTTTTCCTGTATATAAAGCCCTCCCCTTTTTTTTAACAATTTCCTTACAGGCTACTACTTAATACTTCAGGCTTATATTATACTTTTTATATCCATCTATTGACTATCAGACCCACTTTTTCACTTTACATATATATCTATTTACTTTCAACCATACTTTTTCTTCCACTTAAAGCACTCTTCATTTCCCGAACCAATTCCTTACAAACTACCCCTCATGTCTTATAATACTTGGGTTACTCTTCCCCGCCTTATTAAAATCAGTTCTACCCACTTCTTAGTCACTTCCACCCACTTCATAAAATCACTTCTACCCACTTCTTTAAATAACATCAACCCACTTCTTAAAATCACTTCTACACATTTAACATCACTTCTATCCACTTCTTTAAATCACTTCAACCCACTTCATAAAATCACTTCTATCCACTTATTTAAATCACTTCAACCCACTTTAAATCACATGACCCACTTCTTAAAATCACTTCTACCCACTTCTTAGTCACTTCTACCCACCTCTTTAAATCACTTCAACCCACTTCATAAAATCACTTCAACCCACTTCTTTAAATCACTTCAACCCACTTACCCACGTACCCCAGCTGACAACACAGTAAAGCTCCCGACACATACCTGCCAGAGAAACAAGAGACATTAAACACTGAACGAAAGACATGAAGATACAGACGAAATAGAGAGAAATATGAGAGCATAACTGAGGTGATGAGCCATAGTGAACAACATACATTAAGATATATAAAGACAAAGGAAAATAAATATGATAAAGCATGACTGGGGAAATAAAAACCATATTAAACAGAAGACAAGAAGATAAAGACAAAATAAAGAAATATGACAGAGCATGACTGAGAAAATATAAACCATACTTAAATGACATGAACATATAGACGAAATAAAAGAAATGTGATGAAGCATGACTGAGATTATTTCACTTGGGGGTAAAGGGGGTTAATGTTATGATCATGGTCGTCTTATTATCGTCTTAGTGATCTCTGATGTGCCGTAGCTGACATATTCTCTCTCTCTCTCTCTCTCACACACACACACACACACACACACACACACACACACCGTTCACTGTGCACTATTTTCCAGCGGGGGACGGAGCGCCGGTATTGACTTCACATTTTCCGTCAGTTAGACTTCAAACTGTGTCGGTGATCATTATCTCTCTCTCTCTCTCTCTCTCTCTCTCTCTCTCTCTCACAGAACACACACACACAAGCACAAATACTACTACTACTACTACTACTAATAATAATAATAATCATCATCATCACCAAAAAACAAAACAAAAATAAACTAACTATAAATATTCCAAATAATTATCAAACGAGTCGAAATAAAGCAAGAAAATAAAGAGGAAATTAAAGAGATAAAGAAAGAGAGTAAAGACTAATTAAAGAGAACAAAGGAATGAGCAAGAGGCAGTGTGAAAAATAAGGCGAAAAAGTAAAGGAGTAAAGAGGGAGCATTATTAACTGGGACGACGGCGGAAATGAAGAAAAAAGTCTGAAGGCAAAGAATTATGAGAGAGAGAGAGAGAGAGAGAGAGAGAGAGAGAATGGGGGGGGGAATGTGATGATTTAAAGGAGGGTATGGGGGGGAGAGAGAGAAATGAGAAAGAATGGCGAGGGAGGGGAGGAGAATAGAAAGCTGGAAAAAAGGTGAGTGGGGGAGGTGAAAAAAAAATGGGGATGAAGGAAGGGGAGAGAGAGATGGAGAGAATAAAGGGAGGCTGAAGGTAAGGAAAGGAAGGTTGGAGGGAAGGAGAGCATGGAGGAAGGGGGGAGAGGGATGGAGGAAGGGGGGGGAGTGGGGGGGCTGGAGGGCATAGGAAGTGGAAGTTAAAAAAAGAGAGGGGGGAGGCGAGAAAAACACGGAAAAGAATTTAGAAATATGGAAAAGGAAGAAAGAAAAAAGAAAGGAAGGGAAAAGGCTGTGATGAGGAAACTGATAGAAACGAAGAAAAAGAAATCAGGAGAGGCAGAAGGGAGGGTGGGGAAGAAAGAAGAATAAAGATGGAAGAAGACAGTGTGAGGACGAAGGGACGAGGAGGAAGGAGTGAGGGCGAGACACACTTGAGAATCCCATAAGAAAGAACAAGACCGGAGGAGGAGGAGGAGGAGGAGGAGAAATAAAGAAACTCAGAAAAAAGAAAAAGAGAAAATGAGGTGCAATTGAAATGAAAGTCTGAAGGATGGAAAATGAGAATGAAGATGAGGATGAAGAGGGAGCACACACACGAGAGATGCAAGAAATGAGACAGATAAAGAAGAAAAAAAAGGAAGGGACGGAGAAGCGAAGAAAGACAGACAGAAGCAAGAGGGGAGAGAAGAGGGACGGTCTATCTATCTATCTATCTATATACCTAGGCTGCTTCCCCCAAGGAAAGGGAGGTAGCCGAGACAGGACGACTCACTCTCCATTTACTCATCCATTCAAACACATTCATTCGCATCTTAGCCCCAAAGGGGAGAACGGACAGATCCTCACCGCATCACACCGCACAAGGGTCAACTGCGCAATGCAAGCAGTGACATCCACAGCAGGGCCCGACAGCAGAACTGGTTTACCCCTGCCACATCATAACAGACCCATCCCCTTACCCGCACCTGACCTGACTAGCTGATCAGACCAAATGCGGGAGAATATCCCCTCAGGGCTGCGTCATCACTTATTCATTCACAATTTCTCTCCATTTATTTCTGTCACGCACAGCCACTCTTCCTTGCTCAACGGACATCCCTCTCGCATCCAACGCTCTCTTCACACTGTCCATCCATCCTATTCGTGGTCTTCCTCTCAGTCTTACACCTCTCACATCAGATCTAGTTATCTTTTTCACCAATCGCTCGGGACGGTAAAAAGATAAAAGGTGAGAGAGACAAGAGGATGACAGCAAGAGGAAAAGGGGGGGAAGGAAGAACAGAAATAAGGATGGAGGAAAAAGCAGTAGGACAGAGTAAGAAGACAGAACCAAGAAAAATTTAAAACACGAAGTAGGAGAAGATATAGACGAAAAGGGAATGGAGACACAAAAAGAAGACGAAGATTTACAGGAAGGAAGGCAAGAAACAGAAAGAGGAGAAAAAAACAGGGGGGAAAGGTGGTTAGGTGGACGGAAGACGTAAGAAGCGTGGAGGAAAGAGGGCGGAGGAAAAAAATGGCAGCGGGAAAAAGACGAGGATAAGTGGAAAGAGAAACATGAAGAGGCAGGGAGCGAGGAGGCAAAAGAGGCTGTGAAAAGGAGGAGGAGGAGGAGGAGGAGGAGGAAGAGGTGGTGGTAGTGAGGCAGGAAGTAAATTACGAAGGGAAAGAGGAAGGACGAGCATAAAGGAAAGCCAGAGCAAGAATTAAGAAAAAAAAAAAGGAAAAGATGAGCATGAAAAAGCAAGCGGAAAGCGAAGGAGGAAAGAAAAGGCGTGAGCAAGTAGGCAGACAAGAGCGAAATATGACAGAAGGAAGAAAGGAAAGAAGGAAGGAAGGAAAGAACGAAGGAAAGAAAGGAAGGAGTGAGATAATTATGGAAACTAAAGGGAAAGAAACATGCCGTAAGAAAAGTAAGTCGCGAGGAGAAGGAAGAAGAGGAAGAGAAGGAGGAGGTGGAGGAGAAACTACGGGAGGAAAGAAGCTGGAAAGAAGGAATAAGAGGAGGAGGAAGAAAAGCGGGCGAGGCAAGAACAAAGGCTGGAGGAAGATATAGGGCCTGAGAGACAAAAAGAAAGCTTGCATCTCCATCGACTTGCAATTTTCTGTCTCGCTTCCACCCGACACCACATCACCACCGCCATCACCACACCAATCCTCCGCCTCCTCCACACCACCACCGTCACCACCACTCCACTACCACCACAACCGTGCCATCACCACACCACTCCACCACCACCATCACCACCACACCACTCCTCCACTAACACCACCACCACCACCACCACCACACCACTCCATCACTACTACCACCACCACTCCTTCACACCACAACCACCACCACCACCACCTCCATCACCATCACTCCTCCTCTTCTTCCTCCTTCTCCTCCTCCTCCACACCACTACCACTGTTACACCCCTCTTTCACATCACAACCGCCACTACCACTGTTATACCTTTCTTTACATCACCACCATCACTACCTACCACTACAACATCCCTTTTCACACCACCACTATCGCCACCACACCCCTCTCTGCACCAACACCACCTCCCTGTATGTATGATGTTTGCAGACGCCTTCTTCACGGGCGGGGGGCTCAACCGGACATGTTCAAGACGTGTATACTGGTTCTGCACAATAACTCCATCCGTGAGGTGAAGCCAGGCACTGAGAGAGTAAGCCGCACCCACTCATACTAATACACGGTTCAGTTATGCTTCCCGGTGTATGTGTGTGTGTGTGTGTGTGTGTGTGTGTGTGTGTGTGTGTGTGTGTGTGTGTGTGTGTGTGTGTGTGTGTGTGTGTGTGTGTGTGTGTGTGTGTGTGTGTGTGTGTGTGTGTGTGTGTGTGTGTGTTTTCCCACGACAAATCACACTTTTTGAAACACATTCCCTCTGTTTATTTATGGTCTAATTCTTCCTCCGGCCACCTAACTCAAGCTCGATATATATATACTTTATTTTCGTCAATCTCTCTTCTATTTAACTAATTATCTACGTTCATCTCTACCTACAGCCCTAATCCTGCAAGGGATGGCCACAAACAAATCGCCTCCATGTAACCCTGTCCCTTGTCATATCAATATTGTCCATGAACATACACCTTAAACTTGTCGTAATATACAGTAAACACAACACTGTATAAGGTAAACATGTAATATTCCTCCACCACTTCATTCGCTTCGCTGTAAAATCGGGACTAGCGGCAAGGTCAAAGTTCAAGCAATCAGGAAGCGTGTTCATCGGGGCGGGGACCAATAGCAAGCCTCCAGAACCCGGCTAATAAAGGAAGGCGTGTTGTTCAGGGCTGTTCTGGCGGAGGCTAACCCAGGCAGACTCTGGCTTAGTCTTTGATATTGCCTGGCTTGCATTGGCCACAGGCTCAGGTTTACTGTGTGGGTTTCTTTCATTCTTGTTTTACTGTTGGCCTGGATGGGTGTAAGACGGTGGGTATATTTAGTGACGATGAAGGTGTAGCTATTGTGATTCACTCAGTTCTCTTGTATATATATGTGTATGTGCAGTATCCCACACACACACACACACACACACACACACACCGCCAACACAAAAACAAAGTAACAAAAATATGCAGACATAACAAAGAACAGGAAGACAAACTGACAACAACAATAACTATGAAAACAATAAAGAAAAAATAATGAACAATATACATTACTAAATCCATCATCCATCCATCTTCCAATCCTACGTTGCCCCATGAGGAGCGTAGGACCCCGGGGCTTGGCAGTTGGTCCTGACATTTGAGATAAGAGTGACCAGCCTCACTCATCCCTGAGTGGCATTACGTGAGCAATAAACCCCAACCACCCCTTGGATATAAACCTTCACCGGTTTAATCCGATTGGAGCGCATTAATTACCCACTAAACCACCAGGCGCCAAAATTTGGTTATATGGTTACCACCCAGCGTCGTAATTGGTTTCCTGGTGTACAGGAAACCATTTGGCTTGTCACTCAGTGTAGAGTCACCCACAGGCAGAAGGAAGAGGAAAGAATGAAGGAAAGAAAGATGGAAGAGGGAATGTAAAGTCACCCGAAGGCAGATGGACGTGGAAAGACTGAAGGAAAGACAGAAGAGGTCGGAAGAAAAGAAAGAAGGAAGAGAGGAAAGGGCAGACACCCAAGAGCAGCACTACATGGAGTGAGTGGATGGTAAGCGCCCCTAACTACCACAGATCAATGAAAAAAAAAAAAGAAACTACGAATGCAAAAGATAGTCCTACCAAAAATAACAGCGCCAAAGATAACAATAATAACAAAACAACATATATCACTTTGCATCATTTTATTATTTTTTATATAATCTTGCTCTTGTCAGGGAACCAGTCAGAAAAACATTATATATATTTTTTTTCAATAAAGCTACACACACACACACACACACACACACACACACACACACACACACACTCTCTCTCTCTCTCTCTCTCTCTCTCTCTCCATCCCATTAGCTTTCATCTTTCTTCCCCCTGCCTGCTCTTCCGTTCTCCTCCCCAAATGTATTCCAGCACATTTCCCCGCTGTCAGACACAAGACGGGGCCACGAACAGAGAGATAATTGTTTGTGTTGGGGCATCAAACTGTGAAGCATAATTTTAACACAAGTCCCCTGTTCTGTTCTGTTATGTTCTGCTCTGCCCTCTCTCTCTCTCTGTCTCTGTCTCTGTCTCTCTCTCTCTCTCGTTCACTAGACAGTGTACAAAACACAGGGGTAATTGTACCAGGGCATCGAACTGTGAAGCATATTTTTAACAACTATCTCTCTCTCTCTCTCTCTCTCTCTCTCTAAACTGCGCCTGCCAATTCACCTCTCCCTTCTTCCATCTGCCAGAGAAGAGAGAAACTAAAATACTTCTCACTCGGGCATGATATTGTGAACCATAATTCTAACAGCATCATCCCCATTAGTTCTTTCCTCCCTCCCTTTCCCTTCTTTCCTCCCTCTCTTTCCCCTCTTTCCTCCCTTCCTTTCCCTTCTTTCCTCCCTCCCTCCCTCCCTTTCCCTTTCGTCTAAATTGTGGCCGTCAACTCTCCTCCCCGTCCCGTCCACTAGACAGGAGGGAGGTGACGGGTTAACAGGTTCTATTAATGCGACCTTGATAAATTATTTCCTCCGCCACCTCACCTGTCAACCTGCCAATAAGGTAAAGACGTTTCACACCCAGGTGAATTCTGCCTCCCTCCCCCCTTTCCGTCACCGTAAGACAGACGGGCCCCAGGAGACTTCAAGACGACCCCATCACCTTACGACACAAGGCAATTTTGGGAAGCCCTGCACCCTACGACTAGCACGACCCTGTTACCCTAAAACCCAGGGTGAATTTCAGGTCCTGCACCCTACGACTAAAAGCCCAGCTGAGATCAAGACGACTGCATCACCCTACGACTCAATGCTGATTAATGACACCCTGCATCCTTACTAAAACAGTCCAGGTAACCTCAAAACGACCCAAGGTAATTATAGGATTCCCCGCGCCCTATGACTCACAAAGGTAACATATTTTTCGACGAACGTATGTAATTTGAGGTCTTTTACCCTACGACTAGCCCGGTCCAAGTTAATTAATAATAACCATGATGAATTTAGGAGAAACTGCACTGGCCGGCTAACATGACATTTCTGAGGGCCATTTTATGGTTATGATGAAAGAGTAATTATAACCGAGAGGCTCTGATAAATTTTAAGTGAGAGTGGGTCCACCAAATTTAATATTCAACCAGAAATAAATCGAAATCTGAAAAGTTTTAATAGAAATAAGTAATATAAATCTTTGGAAACACACACAAACACACACACACACACACACACACACACACACACACACACACACACACACACACACACACACACACACAGGCAGGCAGGAGAGGAGCGGGTGACAAATGAGGCAGGATGGTGAATGAGGAAGTTGTGAGAAGTTGGTGGCCACGACAAAAGCCGCCAGCCCGTTGGAGCCATGTTGAGTGTTCCTGAGAGTCTTCGTCCTGAATGTTCCTGCTGAGTCTTCGTGTTGGGCTGAGTGTTCATCCTCTGTGTAAATTGCTACAGATTTCGTCCTGAATGTTCAATACTTTCTAGAGTGATGGGCTGAGTGTTCCTGCAGTGTCATGTTGTTCCGTGTTCCTGCCAAGTTGTGTGGAATATGATGTTCTTCTGTGTTCCTGAGGAGTGCTTCTATCATGCTCGGTGTGTCTGTTGACTTCCTGTAGTATAACGTGCTTCGTGCTGAATCCACCCCCTTCCTTCAGCCATTTCCTTTATCTCACAGCAACATCTTACCCTTCCTTCCCTCAGCCCAAATTCCCCTCCCTCTACCCTTCCACCAGCACCCATCCCAAAACTTCAACGTACTTCCAGCCCCCTCACCTCCTTCTACCATTGTTCCCAAGCCCCATATCTCTCTCATAACACCATCCCATATTTTTCAACGCTACTTCCCTAGTTCTCTCCCTCTCTCACCTCTACCTTCCCCACCACCTTCCCTCACCCGGCTTCATCCCGTCTTCCATTGCTACCTCCCCTAGTTCTCTCTCTCCCACACCTATCTTCCCCACCCCCTCCCCCTCCTCACAGCTCCCTCTCCGGCCCTCTCCTCCTCAGGTCCCTCTACATTCCTCTTCCTCTCACTTTTCCCTCACCATCCCTCACCCTCTTCCTCCCCCACTCCCTATAGTTTCCTCCTCCATCTTTCTCTTACAGCTCCTTTAACCAAAAATTTCCTTCTACCTACTCCCTACCGCTTTCATATCTTTTCCTTTCTCTCTTACGCTTGCCACTCTAATCTTTCCTTCTATCAAACACATCCCCCTCCCTCTAATACACAACCTCCTTCTCTCACACACACCCTCCATCTCTCACACATACACCTTCCCTCTCTCACACACACCTCTCCATCTCGCACCTCGCACATCCCCTCCCCCCCCCCCCCGGCCGCGGACAGGCTCATACATCACGGAGGACACACACAAATACGCAATTAACAAGCTGCACTAACTCACCACTGCTTAATATACAAACCCGCTGTTAAAACTCGCAAGCACATCGTCAACGCAAAATTACGCCCTGATTTTTTTGCGTGTGCCGCGGGGAACTAGAGCGATCCATCCTCGTTCCGGCCTGCCACAACAGACGCGCTGATCGTGGGGTTCGCTCCAGCGCAACGAGGTTAGAACGCGGTGCTACGGGGTTCGAACGTGGTGCCCGAGTTGGGTATCCACAGTTACGGGTTGAGGCTCCTATAAACCCAGTGAATATCGTGTTTTAGTAGTTCCTGTAGCCCCAGGTTCATCTGAAACATGAACCCAGTGGACTGCAGGATGAAATCGCCACTATGCAGCTCGCCATCCCCCCTTTCGGAGGATAGGAAGTGAGTTGACGGATATCTATGTAACTGTGCTGTGGATCCACCCGGTTATATCCGTGTCACCGCTTATTGCCGTCTCTCTAGGACCAATGAAGTGGATAATATGCCATAACCTAACTGGCAGAATATGGTGTTAGGTGGGTATATGTTGGCTTTACTGGGACGAACATTGCACATACAATTAGGGGTTCTATCTCCCTGATGTAGTGGTTGATGTTTACGTGGATGAGGCTCTTATCGAACGAGAGGTGTGGTTCATAAGATAAGCGCCAGTTCTCCAGTAAAACAATATTCGATACTTGGAGGCATACAAAATCCCGATAAAAGAAAAAAAAAATACTAAATCTAAGTTTGCAAAGTTAAACATCCCACAACCTTTTTGGATGACAGACTCCAACTTTGGTGTTTTATTTTCGGTGATGGCAGATAATAATCAGCCGAGAGAAACCCCTGTTCTCTAGTGGGTTAACGCCTCAACAAATTACAGCATAAAAATGTGGTGCCATTACTTAGTTCAGCTTTAATCTCCACCGAGAACCATAATTACGTCCTTGATTAACCCTGGATGGCCAAACAAATCACAATTTACATAAGTGGCACCGCTACTTAGTCACACTCGAAATACCACAACACAGAAATAAGGATACATAGGCTAATTACATTCAGGTGTGGCCACGAGGGATTCATCAGATCATTACACCCCTTGTACTTTACCTTTGCCTAAAACTTCCATCTCTCTAACTTCAATATCAGTTGCTACAATCGGCTAACACCAAAATGCTGACAGGAAGAAGTGCTATGGACAGATGTAGTGCCACAGTAATGTCTTTTACTGTCAATGAGCTACGTGAAATAAGTTGCAAAAGGACACAAATCCGAGCCAGGTAATGAGCCAGAGCGATAATACACAACTGCACCGTCAATTAATTCACTTTTATTGACCCACAATGCAGAAACTACAGGTACCTACCGTTATCACCCTAATTTCAGAGTGAAGGGTAAAGCATATCAGTATAAACAACAGCCATCGTTATCCTGTTAAAACCCGGCACTTAATTTAACAGAGAAACTAGGTTACACTCACACTCGAGTTCCGCAATGCAGGATTACACACATCACAATAATCGACGGCGACACAGTTACGAATTACTTCAACTTCAATTACCAATACACACAGTAATGGTATAGTTTCGTATCGTATGATATCGCATCGTACCGTACCCTCATTTTATAATACCACTTCTCAATCACAGTATACAACGCTATCTATTTTAATCTACCGACTGAACACGGGAATATCTTTATCATTAATTCACACATCTCTAGACATTTTTATTCCGCTGATGTGAGACTCTGAGAGATGAAGGGTTAGACAGATGCTTTTTGACCCCTTAACTATTAGACAATCTTCCTAACTTATTGGGGAAGAATAACGTAATATGATGTCACTCGTATTCACTGCAACACACACTACCGGACGAAATCTCATCTTTGTATCGCTATGGGCAAAACACAATACAAAACCGTGGCATCATTAACTGGCTCAGCTTTAATCACAACACAAGAGAAATATTAGGCTACATAATGACCCCGTCGCCTCGCTATGAAAGGCAACAAAGATCTTCATATTCATGCAGTGTCATCATTAGTATTATGTTTCAGTCGTAGTAACTCTGCCTACGTAATCATACTCGTTTCACCACAGAGATTAAACAGAGAGCAATACTGAATAGCAATATCGTACACTGAACTCAACAAAAACACACCACTTTTTCGACTCACCACAACGGAAAAACACCACTTCTTTGTCCTACTCGACTCACCACTCCTTCGTTATACTCAACAAAAATATACTACTTCGTTGCTACACTCAGCTCACCACAACTCCATGCCTTTGTTATACTGGCCACAACAGAAGCACAGCACCATTATACTCGTACGCCACAGAAACACACCACATAACCACCCCCCCATCTCGCCATGAAGGACACAGATGATAAAACAAGCAGCATCGTTAACTGGCTCACCTTTAATTACCTCAGCGCATAAAGACTACATCATCATACCCTCGTCTCACTACGAAAGGTTACACAGATCACAATACAACGCACTGGCATCGTTAACTGCTTCAACTGATCATCTACACACACACACACACACACACACACACACACACACACGAGAGAGAGAGAGAGAGAGAGAGAGAGAGAGAGAGAGAGAGAGAGAGAGAGACTACATAATCACACTCTCGTTTCACAATGCCCACACACACCTGACACGCCACCAATCACAGACCAGGCCATAACGAAGCTCCCAATTAGCCACCCAGCCTCTTCCATTATAGTTACAGGGCCAAACCATCGCCGTAACGAGGTCAGATGCAGTAAAGAACCGCTGTAATCCACCAGTGAGAAAGGTTACGATGAGGTGTGCTGAATTAAGAGGAGTTGGAAGAGAATGAAGAGGTTTGGTGGACTGTGACTGAATGACTGTGTGTGTGTGTGTGTGTGTGTGTGTGTGTGTGTGTGTGTGTGTGTGTGTGTGTGTGTGTGTGTGTGTGTGTGTGTGTGTGTGTGTGTGTGTGTGTGTGTGTGTGTGTGTGTGTGTGTGTGTGTGTGTGTGTGTGTGTGTGTGTGTGTGTGACTGTACTCAAGCTGTTGCACCGTGCTCAAGCTGTTGCACTGTGCTTTTAATCATCTGTTACTCTGTACTCAATCGGTTGCACTGTACTCAATCGGTTGCACTGTGCTCAATCGGTTGCACTGTGCTTTTAATCATTTGTTGCACTGTACTCAGTCTGTTGCACTGTGTTTTTAATCCCGTGTGCTGTGCTGGTAGAGGCCAGTCATGGTGCTAGGAGGACGCTCAGGCCGAGTACATTAGGCCGGCGTACCTCCCGCTGCTGTAAAAACCCAACACCGACATCTGGGTTAATCAGCATGAAAGCCCCCCACTTCACCCGCTCACACCACATTCCCCTCCCTCACCCTCCACCTGCTCCCCTCCTTTCTCCTCCTCTTCCCTCCCTTACCTTCATCTGGTGCGCTCCTTTCCCCTCCCCTCCCTCACCTTACCTTCATCTGGTGCGCTCCTTTCCCCTCCCCTCCCTCACCTTACCTTCATCTGGTGCGCTCCTTTCCCCTCCCCTCCCTCACCTACCTTTCCTCCTTCCCCTCTCCCCTCTACCAGTTCCTATCTTTTCTTCCTCACCCCTACCCCTCCATGTTCCTCTCATTCCATGTCATCCTTGTTTTTTCCCCTTCCCATCCATTTCCCCCATCTGCTACGCTCCATTCCCCTCCCTTTCCTCACCTGCTCTCCCTTCTTCCTCTCTCCTGCTCCTTTCCCCTGCCCTCCCTTCTTCCTCTTTTTCTCCTTCCTCACCTGCCCCCCCTTTCTTCCTCTCTCCCATTTATCAGCTTCTCTCGTTTCCTCCTCTCTGCTATCCTCTCTTCTTCCTGCTTCCCCTATACTAGTCCATCTCACTTCCTCCTCTCCCCCGCTCACACCACTTCCTCTTCCCTTACCCTCCCTACCTGGTCCTCTCTTTTCCTCCTCTCCCATGTCCTCTTCTTCCTCTCTCCCTTCATTTCTTTTTCTATCTTTTCACTCTTGTTTCCATTCCATTCCTTATCTTACCTTCACTTCACACTCATTCACATCCCTACCCTGTCCTGTCCTATCCTCTCTCCCTGCCGCTTTCCATCTACTCCTTTTCCATCCTTTCCCTCTACGTACTGTCCCACTCCAGTCCAACCCATACGATCCCTTCCTTTCCCTCCTGCTTGCCATGACTCTTCCCTCCTGTTTCCCTCTTTATCCCACGCCTCCCTGTCTTGTCCTAACCTCGTCCAAAACTCTTCTTTCCCTTCTCTTCGCCTCTATGCCCTCCTTCCCCCTTTCTCGTTCCCTCCATTCCCCACCATCGGCACATTTCCTGACTCCTTTCTCCCGTTCTTCCTTACCCTCCCCATTTCCTTTCCCTTTTCCTTGCCTCTTCCTCCTTTCCCTACATTTCCTTCTTCTCTTCCCTTCGTCTCGACCTCCCAGTCCCTCAAGAGTCAACCTTACTCAACACAGATTTGCCCTTCTACTATTCCACTAAGAAATATGCCCTTCCTCTGCCCTCCCCTCCCTTCCTTTTCCTTTCCTTCCCTACCCTACCCCACCCTACCCTTCCCTTCCCTTCCCTTCCCTCCCCTCCTCTCCCCTTCCTTTTCCTTCCCTTCCCTTCCCTTCCCTTCCCTCCATCCTAAACAAATCCACCCCTCCACCATTCCATTCGCAAACACGGTCAGAATCGATGGGGGACTTTTCTCTAGTCACGGGAAGCTGAATGGATGTGTGTGTGTGTGTGTGTGTGTGTGTGTGTGTGTGTGTGTGTGTGTGTGTGTGTGTGTGTGTGTGTGTGTGTGTGTGTGTATTTTTTCTGTGACAACTTTGCCCTTTCCTTTTTCTTCACCGCCTCTTGTTGTTCGTTGTATATTTTTGTTCTCTCTCTCGCTCCCTCTCTCTCTCTCTCTCTCTCTCTCTCTCTCTCTCTCTCTCTCCCTCTCACAGATCAATGACCAGGAAGTCTTTATTGAATTAGTGGCGCCCATATATAGACCTAACCCAGGGCACAATAATCGTCTTGGAGAGGGTCAGGCATAAGGAAGGAAGGAAGGAAGGAAGGAAAAAAGGGGGGAGAGAGAGAGAGAGAGAGAGAGAGAGAGAGAGAGAGAGAGAGAGAGAGAGAGAGAGAGAGAAACAAAACCCGTACAAGAAACAAAGGGAAAAGTTAGAGGTAAAAAACTATGAAAACAAAAGAAAAACCACGGAGGAACAGAAAGAAAAGGGAAAATTATCAAAGTTGTAGTAATATCGTTAATGGCACGACAAAGTTAAACGACTTTTGAAGTGGCAGATGGGCTTACGAGAACGACGCTGGGGAGGAAAGGTGGGGAGAGAGGATGTGGGGTACTGGTAGGAAGAGAGGACGTGGGGAGAAGTGGTGAGGAGAGAGGATGTGAGGAGGGATGGTAGGGAAATGGGCTGTGGGGAAGGGTGGTGGGGAAAGGGGATGTGAGGAGGGGTGGTGGGGAAAGGGGCAGTAGGAAAGGGTGTTGGGGAAAGAGGATATGGGAAGGAGTGGCGAGGAGAAAGGATGTGGGAAGGGGTGATGGGGAGAAAGTATGTGGGGAGGAGTGGTGAGGAGAGAGGATGTAAGGACGCGGGGAGATAAACAGACAGTGAAGGAAGGGAGGAGGACACAGTGAAGGGAGCAAATTGGGGTGTGGAAGTGAGACAAGGTCGGGAAGGGGAGAGGAAACTGAGAGGAAGAATGTGAGGAAGGAATACAGACAAAGTGAGGAAGGGAAGAGGACAGTTAGAACAAGAAAGTGGGGAGGTAAGGATTAATGTGAAAGGAGAAAGTGGGGAAGAGGAAGAGAAGGGGAAAGGAGGAAGTGGGAAAGAGGAAGAGAAGGGGGAAGGAGACAGGGATAGGATGAAGTAGGGATCGGGAAAAACAGAGAAATGAGGAAGTGGGAATGGAAGAGAGGGGAAGACAAGAGGAAAAAAGGATGTAGGAAAGGAGGTGTTGAGAAATTGGGAGGGAGAAATGAAGAAAAGACGAAATGACAGCAGAGACAGAAACAAGGAGGGAAGAGGAGGGGGGGAGGCGAGAAAGAAGAGAAAGAGAGAGAAACGAGAAGAAAGGAGGAGAAAGCAGACAAGAGAGGAAGAGGAGGGGGGGAGGCGAGAAAGAAGAGAAAGAGAGAGAAACGAGAAGAAAGGAGGAGAAAGCAGACAAGAGAAGCCCAAATAGGAAAAGGGATATGAAGCAAAGAAGAGGGGAAGAAATAAAAATGCCACAACAAAAGAAGTATACACGAGTAACACAATCAACCATAAACGATACCATGAATAGAGTTAACGAGAACAGGTTATAATCGTGCATATAAGACCGTGAAACACAAGAGAAAAGAAGACCCGTACAATACATTCCCTACTACGCAATTATCTGATGAACACGAAAAGAGAGGAGAGAAAACAGCACCGGGGTGGAGGACTTAGCTACAACAAAAAAAAAGGGGGCTGGGGGGGAATGTTGTCACGGGGACTTACAAAAATAGTGCATGTGTGGAGTTGGTTGAGGATAAACAAAAGACTGAGATATGACAGAATTTGGGGGCCAGCTTAACACACGCTCCACAGGCTCACAGTGTTGGGGTGCTGGCTGGCGGGTGAGCAAGGGGAAGGGGAAAGGGAAAGGGAAGAGAAGGGGTAAGGGAAAGGGAAGCGAAGGGGAAAGGGAGTGTGAGAGAGGGAAGGGAAGAGAGAAGGGAATTCATGGCGATACTTGACGGGAAGGGGAAGGGCCTTACCTGTGGCGTCATAGAAGAAAGTCAAAACACCTTCATTAAAAACCCAGTTAACTCAAAACATATACCTATACTCTAAACTTCTCCAGTTTCCTCTGTCCAGCCCTTTCTCTCTTCACATCAAACCCTGGGGGAAATGCAAAAAAGATATCCGATCAACAATTTGGTGGTAGGCATTAAGTAT
Organism: Coenobita brevimanus; assembly: GCF_032717465.1. NCBI lineage: Eukaryota > Metazoa > Arthropoda > Malacostraca > Decapoda > Coenobitidae > Coenobita > Coenobita brevimanus. The sequence goes on along the minus strand of NC_136958.1, from coordinate 6,474,771 downwards.
CAATAAGGGACGGCCCCTGAGTAATAGTAACTACGGTATACGCCATGACACACGACAACTACGGTACAAGACATCACATTATACCTATACACTATGATCAAAACCCACGAGAAACATGGGTAAAAGACCTCTGAGCAACACAAACTACAGTAAAAGGCCTCTGGAATAACACTTTAAGCCCTGATAACGCTAACAACGGTAAAACGCTCCTAGGTAACGACAATCAGTGCTGAAGGTCCACAGGTAACTAATTACTATGAAAATGGGTCTCTGAGTAACAATAAAACAAAATCCCCCAGAAAGGCTAATCGGCATTAAAAAAAAAAGAAAAAAAAAAAAGCCCGTTTGTAACTATTATTAGGGTCGACGGTCCGAGTAACATAAACTATGGTAAAAGGTTCTTGAGAAATGAAGGTAAGGACCCCACAATGAAACATATCAAGAGTAACGCAATAACGGAGAGATAATACGACATATATACGTTGTCTTTCGTTAAAACAAATATGATTCCACGCAAGAAAGCTAATGTAGAGACGGACCAGAAGGAGAGAGGAAGGAGAGCGAGCAAAACAAGGCGGATCCCCAGCGACTCAATTTTTGTAATGCAAACATCATCAAATTAGGTACACAGCGCCACCCATTGAGCCGGCCCTCCCTCCCTTCCTGTCCCCCTTCCTCCTTCTCCACTTCCCCCCCTCCTTCCTTCCTCTGTTTCTCCCCTCTAAACTCCTCCCTTCCTTCGTCCCCCTACCCCCTTCTCCACGTCTCTCTCTCTCTCCCCCTTTCCTTGCTCTTTTACTCTCAACTCTCCCTTTCCAACTAATCCTCTGGCCTCTTCTCCGTTTCTCCTCCTGACTCCCCCTCCTAGTCCATCCGCCTGTTATTCCTTGTCTCTCCCCTCTCCCCCTCCCTAAGTCTCACTGTCCCCCTCCCACACCCGACCCTCCATCCTTCTCCTTTTCTCCCTCCCTCTCAGCCATTTGCCCGCCACTGCTTCGGCTGATGACATCACTCCCGCCTTTCCTTCACACACAGCTACTCACACAACCTCACTCGCTGCTTCACCCATCCCTATCTCACTCTCACTCTGCTACACAATGGCTCTCAAATACCTACTCGCTCACTCTGCCTTGCCCACCCGTCTCAGTACACCCCAGCACACAACACATGCCTCACTCACGCTGAATATTACACCCCCAGTCCTCCTCGTCTCAGCTCTTCCTTCCTCACTCATACTCTCCCTTATCCACTATGCCTAGCTTACTCTCTACTTCATCCTCAGCACATTCTCATTCTCCACTTGCACGTAACATAAAATGCACATGCAATTACGTACTCTGTGTGTGTGTGTGTGTGTGTGTGTGTGTGTGTGTGTGTGTGTGTGTGTGTGTGTGTGTGTGTGTGTGTGTGTGTGTGTGTGTGTGTGTGTGTGTGTGTGTGTAAAACAATGAACATATGTGAACAGTTGAGTGAATGGGTGACTTCGTAATATCTGTGTCTTATTAAGTTATGAACACTACAAACAAAACCCAACCCAGGAAAAGCCACCAAACCACCGCCTTGAAAATAACAAACAATCCACCCCAGGGAAAGCCACCATGAACATTACAAACAAAACCCAAACCAGGAAAAGCCAGTCCATAACCCCAAGCCGGAACACTAACCCTACAGACAAAACCCAACCTAAGGAAAAGCCAGTACATAACCCCAACCCACCAGGACCATTACCAACAAAACCCAGCCCTGGAAAGGACCGTGATATCAGGCCGGAAACCACAGTGCCAACCCAAGAACCGGAGGCGGGTCGTACTGCTGCTCCCGGCCAATCGAGTCCAGAAGCCCTTTTAAGCCACTTGGGTGAGGCCCCAGCGATTACCATTCAGGATAACAATGGCGGGGATCAATAGAGTGCAGAACAGCGACGCGAAAATGAGCAGGAGTGGCGCTGACTCGGCCCTGGAGTTGGGGGAGAGGGAGGGATTGGGCATGGAGAGTCAGGAAAGTGGAGAGGGAGTGGGCACTGAGACACAGGAGAGAGGAGAGGGAGTGGACATGGAGAGACTGGAGAGAAGAGAGGGAGGAGGGAGTGGACATGGAGAGACAGGAGAGTGGAGAGGGAGTGGGCACGGAGAGACAGGAAAGAGGAGAGGGAGTGGACATGGAGAGACAGGAGAGAGGAGTAGACTGGGTAAGGACGGAAGAGAATGGAGAGAGAGTGGGGATAGGCATGAGAGTGGAGGGAAAGGGGATGATGAGGATAGAGAATGGAGAGGGAGTGGGGATGGAGAGACGAGAAGGAGTGGAGTGGGAATGGAGAGACGGGAAGGAATGAAGAGAGGCGAGGAGAGGTTGTGAAGTGACGGGGAGAGGAGGAGATCTGCATGAGAAAGAAATTGGAGAGGAAATGGGTCAAAGGAAGAAAAGGGGGAAAGAAAATGCGGAAGATGACGGGACGGGACTGGGAAACGGGATCTCTCTCTGAAGTTTAAAAATACGATAAATGTCTTGCGGTCAAAATGAAAAAAATAAGGAGCCCTGGTACTGTATGGATTGTCGTTTCTTCGCTGATACTCCGGTTGACTTTCCTGCCAAAATCTGTGTGTGTGTGTGTGTGTGTGTGTGTGTGTGTGTGTGTGTGTGTGTGTGTGTGTGTGTGTGTGTGTGTAAAGAGAGAGAGAGAGAGAGAGATACAATACCATACACCACCATCACAATCTTCAATATACGTACCCCACCCTCTCATCCCACATTCCCCTTCCCTTCCTTCATCCCACATTCCCCTTCCCTTCCTTCATCCCACATTCCCCTTCCCTTCGTCTTCTACCTCTCCCTCCTAAATGTCCCCCTTCTTTGATAAATGTGCATCCTTTCCCTCCTTCCCCTCAAAAACTTCCCTCCCTCATCTTTTTCTACACGATCCCCCCATCACACGTCCATCCTCCACCCCTTCTCCTCCTCCAGAAGAATCCCTCCCTCGCATTTGTTCCCTCCTCCCCCTCCACCCCGTCGCTCTTTCACCTTTTCCTCATCCTTTAGTCTCAACCACCGTTGTCTCATACCCCCCTCCCAGTAACCCCTCTCATCCTCACCCACCATCCTACCATTTGTTCTTTCATCCTTTCTTTTCACATTACACTCCTCTCATCTCTTATTTACCCATCGTCCTTTCATCTACCTCTCCTTCGTCCCTTTCATCCCTCACTCATCGTCCTTTCACGACCTCTCCCCTTTATCCTTATGCCTTTTATTCCTCACCATCACTCACTGTCCTTTCATCCTTCTCATCCTTCCCCTTTTACCCATCGCCTTTTCTCAGTTCTCGTCCTCTCATCCCTCCCTCTCATCATTTGTCCTCTCATCCTCTCGCTCGCCCTCCACCTTCACCCTCATCCCTCCCCCCACACAGCCGAGGGCCACGAGGTCTGAGGACGAGCCACCAAATCCTGGAATTTCACCTCCATTTCTGCGAGGCCTGGGGTGGCGGTGGCGGCTGTGATTTGTGGCACCACACACCACTGGGGATATATTGCCCCCTGCCGCGTTATTGACATCCCCCTGCACCTCGTCACCCAACCCTACCCTACCCTACCCTGACATCCCCCTGCACCAACCCTATCCCCAACTTGCCCCCAGCATCCTACCCTACTCTGAAATACCCCTGTCCCGCCCCACCCTCTCCTCTCCCTGCCCTCCATCACCCTACCCTACCCTGACATCCCCCTGCACGCAACCCCTGTTCCTCGTCAACTTACGCTACCCTAACTATACTTCCCTTACCACCTTTGTTTGATTCACCCTGAGCTGTCATGTCTCCAAAGTCCTACCCTGCCGTCACCACAAGAGCCTTACCATGACATCCTACCCTGCTGTCTCACCCTAACCCTCTTCAAGCCAACTAACACCACAGTCCTACCCTGCCCCGTAGTCACCCTATTCATAAAGCGTCTCCTTTCCCCCTGTCTCATCCTAACCTACCTCGTTCCACCCTATGCACCCCCGCACATATCCACACTTCTGCCAACCTATCCACCTCTTATCAACTCACCTAACCATATTCTAACTCAAACAGGTACTTAATCCGTTCCTCTCGCTCGTTCAAGCCTCCACGATAACACTGAATCCTAATTCTTTTATCCACACTCTTTCTTATTCATTAATCCATTCAATCCTTTGTTTTATTTCCGCTCAAACAACACTGCCCCTCTCTCTCTCTCTCTCTCTCTCTCTCTCTCTCTCTCTCTCCTCTCTCTCTCTCTCTAACATTTCCTCATTCTCCCATCCCCTTTCACACTTTACTTTCATTCCTACAGTTATCTCAACCCCGACTATCTCTTTTATCATTCCATACTGACACCCACCATCGTCCACCACACCCATCCATCCATCCTCCCACTCCCTCCATCCCACTTCACGCCTACCCATCCACCCTCCCACTTCCTCTTCCTCAATCCCACATCACAGACACCACATCCACCCCCCAGTTCTTCCTTCACCCCACATCACACCCACCCATCAATCCTCCAAGATCTCCCACCCTCTCATCCCACATCACTTCCACCAATACCTACCGACCCAACAAATCCCATCATCCCACACCTTCACACCCACGCTCACAGCCGCCCACCGCCCTCTCTTTCTCGGGGGATTACACTGCCAGTCTAAACCCCTTCATCTATTGGATTACCGAGAGAATTTATTGGCTCATTCACGGATTAAAGTGCCATCAAAAATTTAATAGAGTCTAAAAGGGGGCAGGGGTGGGGGATAACGCTCTCTCTCTCTCTCTCTCTCTCTCTCTCTCTCTCTCTCTCTCTCTCTCTCTCTCTCTCATGTATTTACCTGTATAACCACTCACTACTATCCACTGTTAATCGAATACTATCCATCGAACTATCATCTACAACTTTAAGTGAACTACTGACCGTATCTACTTTACCTCTACCCTAACTACCTACAATATATGTCTGTATCTACCGATCATATCACAGCATCAAATCACCAAGGCGTAAAGCTTCCAATTAACGAAACAACAGAAGGATCAGCCGTGGGAGGTCGCGTCCTGTCACCATGGTAACGCATTAAGACCGTCAACGAGCTCAATGTAATCGTTCTGTGCTCTCTTTCACTGCTCTCGCTACTTCATCTCGAGTCTCTTTCAATACTACTACTACTATTACTGATACTCCTCTCTCTCTCTCTCTCTCTCTCTCTCTCTCTCTCTCACCTAGCAGCAGCTCATATTCCTGCTCCCAAATGAGATTATAAATTACAGGTGTTAAAGGTGTACTGCTTCGAGACAAAATTAAGTACAAGCCAAGATCTTTACTTCCAGACGGGATATACCACGTTGCAGCCCTATATATACCAGAAATACACCAGATATACCATTTCTTACTGGTATGGGGCAATGGTAAACTCACATACTACAGAAGCCCCAGTCAGTAAAGTCCCTCTAGGAAATATATACTTGTTTATATTTCACTCACGCCAATGTTACACCATCATACGCAGCCTGGGAAAGACTTTTAAGACCTCAAGGGAGCCAACTCGGCATTATATTCCATTCTGCGTTAGAGTACATCAGCCCTGGCACCATTATACTCCGTCCTGGGTACAAGCATATTACCTGGCAACATTATATTCATTACACTCATTGCTGGTATCATATATAGCCCGTACTGCACCAGGGGCGACTTTATATCCAACTGAAGTTACGAAATCCCTCAGCTCAAAATTATATTCCGTACCCTCCTGCACACACACACACACACACACACACACACACACACACACACACACACACACACACACAAAGTACACACGCAAAACGCACATACACACACAAGCAAAACCCACATACACATGAAGGAGAGAGAGAGAGAGATACCAACCCAAGCCTCTAAATCCATGTACCAAAAATAAAGAACCAAAACACAATGCCAAAACACACACACACACACACACACACACACACACACACACACACACACACACCTCCTCCCCCACCCCACACCCACCCACAAAACACAAAAGCGACCTCTAGCATCCTCCACTCCAAAAAATGAGAGGCCAACCAGACAAATCCTTCGACCTGCTAATTTCAGTGTGGGATTATGCTGTCACTCCCAGGGGGGCACTTTTATAAACCGCGTATGTGCGTGGCTCTACCAAAAAAAAAAAAATAAAAATAAAAAAAAAGAATAGTACAGAAAAACCATGAAGGAAAAAAATGCATGAGGAATCTGAATTTTGTGATGTGGAATTCTTATTCTCTTGAATATTTGACTTCTTCGCTGTGATCTCTGATGTATTTAATCTTACTGCAGCCAAATGATTACAGTCACCTGGAGACCCCTCGAAATTAATGGTTTTCGGGAACACACGCACACACACACACACACACACACACACACACACACACACACACACACACACACACACACACAGAAAGACAGACAGACAGACAGACAGATATTGACATTGATCGTTTGCAGTCAGAAAGAATAAAATACAGACGTCCTCGGGCTGAAAGGGTAAATGCAGCATATTATTCACTAACATACACATTAAAACAACACTATACGAAAAAAATATATAGACAATGCGTATGTCTGGCCTTCCTACACATCACAATGATGAATAATTGGAGGGAAGAAAGGTGAAGAATAAGGTAGAGAAATAATGGCAGGAAAACCAACGGGGAAGAAAGAAACAAAACAAGGAGGAGGAAAAACAGAAAAACAAAGAAGGAAAAGAAAAAAAGAGAAGAAAAAGAAAAAAACGGAAAAGGAAGGAAAAACAAGGAGGAAGAAAATAAACAATAGAAGAAAAAAAACTAGGAAACAAGAGAACAGCAAAAAGGGAGGAAAGAAAAAGAAAAAAACGGAGGAAGAAAAAGAAAAAAAAACAAAGAGGAGGAAAAGGAAGAAAAACAAAGAGGAAGCGATGAAAAAACAAGGAAGAAGAAAAAGACGAAAAAGGTAATAATATGATGCAGTGGAATTATTAGTGGTAATATTTTATGTTGGGAATTCTGGTATACACATAATGAAATATTTTCTTTTGCAATTGGTAATCATGTTTGTTGGTGTTGCTGGTGTTGCGTAATGCCGCTCTCTCTCTCTCTCTCTCTCTCTCTCTCTCTCTCTCTCTCTCTCTCTCTCGGGAGGTAGTAGCGAAGTGCACTTTCTGGCGTGGAGGGAAGAGAGGGGTCAAAATGGCCTCCCCTTGTAACTATAAACCAAAAGAGAGGGAAAGAGAGCAAAAGGGAGACCATAAAGCAAGAGAGCAAAAGAGAGGGGAAGAGAGGGAGAGGGAGAAAAAAAGAGACGGTAAAAGGACGAAAGAATGTGGCGATGAAAGAGAATGAGAAAGGGCGAGAAACAACGAGAGAATTGGGGGAGGAGGAGGAGGAGGAAGAGGAAGAGGAGGAGACGAAAGGGGACGAGTAAGGCAGGTAACTCAGGGACGACTGGGGACGATGGGGTTAAGATAGTGAGAAGGGTTATTTTACTGTCTTTTATTACCATATTATCTTTACGGTTTTCATTATCTCCGTTCTCTTTTATTACCTACCATTATATCTATACAAATTCTATTATACCTCTTTTCTGTTATAGTTAAAGAGCATCCCTAACATGAAGAACGATAAAGGGAGAGATGAAGATGCAAAAAGGGTATGAACTACAAGGCAATGTAAAGGAAAAAAAAAAAAAAAAGGAGGGGAGAAGGAACTGAAGTCTGAAATACGCTGAGAAAGGGAGAAAGAAAACCTGAAACTATTTAAGAAGGAAAGAGGAAAAAACTGGAAGAAACAGTGGATGTAAAACACTAAAACAGTCGGCGAAACAAAGTAAAGAAGTTTAGGAAGAGTAAGGAAGGTGGAAGTGGAGAGAGACGAGGAAGGAATTTGAATCTGTGGAGGGAAGTAGAAAAGGCGAAAGTTTGGTGAAAAAATAAATAAAACAAGTAAATTGGAAGGATATGGAAACGAACAATTTACGGAGACAAGATGAAGAAACTGGAAGACAATGTAAAGAAAACCGAAGACAGGAAGGAAAAAACTTGAAGAATTTGTGGAGAGAGAGAGAGAGAGAGAGAGAGAGAGAGAGACTGTGGAGGGGAGAAAATAAAAGTGGGTGGAGAAGCTAAGAAATTGAGGGAGAGGAAAGAAAAGGAATAAGGACTGTAAACATGGAGAAAGAAATACTATGAAGGCAAAGATCTAAGGTCATGTGGAAAAAGAACTTAGATTTTGAGGAGTGGATAGGAAGGAGGATGAAGAAGAAAGAAGAGGACTGAGGAGGAGAAGGAAAGCGAAGGAAAGGAGAAATGAGAAGAAGGAAATAGAAGTGCAAATTGGACTGGAAAAGCAACGAAAAACTGTGGGATTTATACCGAGGTGAGTGAAAAAAGAAACCAGAATTTGTTGTGAGGATGAAAGAGAAAGGAGAAAGCTGAAGACAAAACAATAAAGAAATGGATGATGACACGGAGAAGGGAAACAAATATGGAGGGGAAAAATGAGAAAAGGGGGGCTGAAAGGGGGAACAAGAAATTGAAGACAGGGTGAAAAACGAAAAGAGGAGAGAAAGGACTAAGGCAAACGAGAAAAGAAAAGGATGAGGGTAAAGAGACGGAAAAAGGGAGGAGGTAATGTGTACAGAGAAGACAAATGAAGAAAGATAAGGACATGGAAACGAAAAAAAAAAAAAAAAAATCGAGGACAGGGTAAAAGAAAAAAAAAAGAAAGAAATGGGAGAGAAAAACAGGAAACTGAACGAAAAGGATGAAGAAACAAAAATGGAAAAAAATGCTGGGAAAAAGAAAATTAAAAAAAAGAAAAGGTAAAGGTATGAAAGAAGGGAAAAATGGATGAGCAAACGAAGCGGAAACTAAAGAGAAAGAGAAAATAACAATTGGGTTAAAAAAAAAAAAAAAAAAAAAGGGCGTGGGTCGAGAAAGGCGTAGGTACTGTTGGAAACCCTAGGACCCCCCCTCCCCTGGCAACCCCCTCCCCCGCACCTCCATCTCACAGGTCGGGGTAAATCCGGGGGCTGGCTCCCCTAAGCTCCTTCACCACTCCCACCACACTACCTTTATGTATGACCTCACTTTACTCTCTCTCTCTCTCTCTCTCTCTCTCTCTCACACACACACACACACACACATAGACACTTCAAAGGCTATCCTGACCTAATCAAACTTACATCAGCCTCAAGGATGACCCAGATTCAGAGGCTACCACCCAAGGGGGAGCTAACTCCGTGCCGGTCCAACTGGGGAATAATTAAACTGAAGATTAATTGATATCAGAAGCCTCCCACAGTCGCACATGACCCAAGTTTGGGGTGATACGACTCGAGGATGGCTTGACTCGAGGGGGAGTTGATCTGAGTGTGAACTGCCTCGAGGGTGAGCTGATTTGAGAGTGAACTGACTCGAGGGTGGGCTGATTTGAGTGAATTGACTCGAGGATGGCCAGACGAGAATGACCTGACTCGAAGATGACCAGACGAGGGTGAACTAATTCGAGGATGACCAAACGAGGGTGAGCTAACTCGAGGATGATCAGACGAGGGTGAAGTGACTCAAGGGTGAACTGACTCGACGATGACCAGACAAGGGTGAACCCGAGAATGACCTGACGAGGGTGCCTGACTCAAGGATGAACAGACGAAGGTGAACTGCCTCGACGATGGCCTGACGAGGGTGAACTGACTCGAGGTTGACCAGCCGAGTGTGACCTAACCGGAGGATGGTCAGACTTGAGGGTGGACTGAACAAAGCATGACCAGACTGACGATGAGGTGACTGGAGGCTGAGGTGACTCGAGGATGAACACTTGAGGGCGAACTGACTCGAATAGGAAGAAACTTGAGGGTGAACCGACTCGAAGGTAGCCTAACTCAAGGGTGACCTGAACCTGATGTGGGTAGGGTCAAAGGTCACCCAATCAAAGCAACAACACCTACGAGGACAAGGGCGAGGGTTACACAATCCATGATATCATACCACGAGGGCGAGGCCAAAGTAACTCTAACCCATGTAGACCCAACGAGAACAGGGAGAAGAGGGCAAGTTCAAAGGTCACGCAATCTACGCAACCAAAACTAGAAAAGGGGAAAGTCGTCATCCATTTAACGAGACCACACACTGAAGAGGGCGAGACGAGATCAAGTCACCCAGTCCACGAGACCACACCGAGAAGTGGGCGAGGTCAAGTCACTCATTCCACGAGGCCACACCGAGAAGACAGCGAGGTCAAGTAACAACCCGAGAACCACACCCAGACGAGAGCGAGGTCCAGTAACAATCCGAGAACCACACTTAAACGAGGGAGGTCAAAGGTCAAATGTGTGGTGGAGCGAGAGGCCTCCCAGTGGACGGCTCTGACCACTTTAAGACCGTGCCAGAGCCCCAAACACTCCCTCAATCCCCACCCGCCTGTGAAAGACCGCGACTGTCACATGTAATCCCATTAAATCCCTCAGAGCCCCGACCAGAAGCCCCACCGAGGATTTGTGCTACCAGTCGCTTCCTTAGATTTGATTCTCACGCCCACCCCCCTCCCCCCGGTCATCACCCACCACCCACCTCCACCTCCACCGCC